>NW_025920103.1:938519-1065397 GCF_902686445.1 Sciurus carolinensis
AGTGGAAAAGGGAAGTGCTGATGGGTCAAGGGTCTGGGTTCCCAGGATGGATATATGCTGGCAGGAAGGAAACAAAATTTTGTCATGCCATCTCCACCTGCTGCTCCATAGGTTGGTAGTTCGCTGTACCAAGATACGATGGAGTGAGATAAGTGGATGAAATTCATATCCTGTATCTGTCAATCCTTCAACTTCATTCTGTTCCCCTCTGCAAATGGCATCAATTTTGGTTTCCAGTGTTTCCATTCCCTGAGAAAAAAAGATGGGAGAGCGCCTCTATTCTCAATGGAAGGGGTTGACTTTGGGTATGGGAGGTGTGAAGGGAGCAGAGGTTCCACTCTCCCTAGGATCACACTCTCTCTGTTTTTCCAGAGGCTTTCTCTGGGCATTGATCCTGCTGGATGTGGATGAGTGGCTTCTGTGACCTGGTGCGGGTACCTCACACAGTACCTGACGTCACATAGGGGCAGCATGAGAACTCGGCAGGGTTATGGTTCCCATGGCATCCCAAGATGCTTCTGATCCTGGGGGCTTCAATCCAAGATTGAAAAAAGGCCCAGCTGCATGATGATGGTAAGAAGATAGAAGAAATGAGCGAGGACCAGGAGCTTGAACTTTCAAGAAATGGTATCCTAACCTGAAGACCCACTTGAGATGGACCTAAGTGGTTTTGTGGTGCGAAGGCGAGCGGGCCCGAACGGCTCCAGTTCCAGCAGGACAGGGTACCCCCCGCTGAAGCCGGACAGCTCCCACTATGCTGCAGGTTGGCTAGGTGGCAGCTGTTCTGGCTTGGATGCAGAGGGCATCATGACAGCGAGGAAACCTAGCTCCTGCTGTGGGCAGGGAGCCCCCACGATATCTGGGGGACCAGGCAGTGCCGGAGGGCCGCGGGGGGTCACGAATTCACTCAGCATAGCACCGTCCCCATCGGCACCGCCCTCCCAGTAAAATGACTCCAGGTCTGGGACACCCAAAATTTGGCCATGCAGGGCAACTCTCCTGGGGTCCTAGCAGCCACACGGCATCATGGCCACTGACAGCTCAGGCCAGGTCATCATGCAGCGCAACTTCCTGACTTCGGTGCTACTTGATATAGGAAACATCACAGCCTGCCTTGCCGGTTGTCCTTCATTTCTGAGATTGCCCAAACAGGAGATAGCTGGAACCTGGGGAGTTGGTCTTCCAAGTGTAGGTGTGTGGCTGCTCTGATGCCTCATGAGGAGACCAGGGGGTTCTTTAGGCATCATATTGAAAGGAGCACAGGGGGCAGCTGCCAGGCTAGGAGAGATGTTCTGTGCTCACTCCACCCTCTCGTGCCCACCAATTTGACTGCTTCTCTACGCCTGCACTCAGAATTTGTCCTGCCTTGATTTTTCCAAGTGTCTGGCAACTAATCTGCAGGGGCAGAAATATCCAGCCCATCTCTCTTCACCCAAGGGTTCATTCCCTTGACAAGACTGCTGCCTCTGTGGCATTATGCCCACTGAGAAATGGCCAACAGTTCTTTTATCAGCCCTGGAAAGGTGCACAGCCCAAGCCAAGGGATGAAACAACAGCCTGCTCTTGGCATGATGAACTCATTTTCGGAGGGCAGAATAAAAGACATTGTGCTGAAAGAGGAATGGCACAGAGCTTCAAGGCTGAGTACTTGAAAAGGAAGTGGAAGGTCTTCAGTGGGGCATGAGAAATATAAGGGTGTTTGTGTTGAGCACCAACTTCAGTGAAGGGACACTCAATAAATGGGCATTGCTTAAGGTCTGTGTCCCAATTCCCAGACATTTCTGTAGTTAGAATATACTGTTCAGGTACAGGAGGTAGTCAGTGGCTGGTCATTTTGTGGGAAAGTATCATGACTGAGCCTGTTGTGCCCTAAGGCTCAAGACACCGCAAAAACCACCAGAGAGCACGATCAATGCAAGTAGCAAAGAGTCATTTATTAGGAAGCTTGAGCCTACCCCTGCGTCCTTAACCGTTGACGCTAAGTGAAGCACCGAGCCCTCGTTAGCACTGTTTTTATAATGAAAGGCAAGCACTTTTACAGTGTTCTTTTAATTGGTTAACATTTGAACAGCTAAACATTAGTCCTCCTTTGGTTGGGTCCGGCCAATCTATTTGATTCTCATTGGGTCCTTCCAGAACTGATCGGTCCTAGTGGAAGAAGGGAGGACAGAAGGGGTGAACTATGCAGGAGATGAGTCGGGGCTAAGCCCCGCTCCTGTCTTTGACAGATAAGGTCTCCAGGCAACCGCACATTCCTCGGACAAATATCTGTTAACAACCTTGGTAAGCACAGTGGTCCAGCAGTCCTGTTTGTTCTTGAGACAGTGAGCAGCACTGATACCACCCTGCTCTCAACATTCCCCCCTTTCCAAGAACATTTAGAGAGCCAATCTTGGGTCTCTATTGTTTTAATTCTTGCTGCTTAATGGGCTGATATTGGGCCTTTAGCACCATTAGCTGTACTATATTTATTCTATCTTTAACAAAAGCAAATAACTTATTTATTATACAAAGTCCTATAGTTAAAGCTAGTAACAACAATATTAGGGGTCCCACTGTAACGTACACCATAGTAGTTAACGAAGGGTAAAAATTGATCCAGGATTCAAACCAGCTCTGACTAGCTTCCCGTTCTTTCTTTCTGTTTGTTAGTCCTTCTCTGACTTTTGCCATGGATTCCCTAACTACTCCAGAATGATTAGCATAAAACCAACATTTTTCTCCCAGAGCTGCACATAGACCTCCTTGCTTACAGTCTTTAAAGGCAGATAAATTTGGTAATCAATGAGCTTAGGAGATCCTTAACATTTTCTTCTCCCAAGGGCAGTCTCCAACTTCCAGAAGCAGATTGCCTTCACTTCCTTAATTTGACCCGATCCCATATTTCTGTACTAACTGCCTGTTCCCAATTCTGACTTCATTTACCCCTCTAATACTAGGAACTCCTTTACTGCTGTATGGAAAATGGGCGATGACCAATCTGGCTTCTTTGAGCTGGAAGTGGGCAGCGTGGGGCAAACAGTTTGGAGTTCCCTTTTTAGAAATCGGGTCAACTGAGGGGTCCAAGTTAGAAGTCTGGTTGGGGAAGAGCAGGCTGTAAAGACATCCGGGGGTGGGTGCTTCTATGAGAGAAGAACAAAAAGACATGAGTACTGAAATGAGATTGATACAATATAAATGTTGCAGAATCTGGAACATGCCAATGAATATCATAAAGATGACAGAAGTCAATAATTCCTCACCAGGGGGTGGAAGAACTGAGAAGTTGTTGCCATAACAAGGCCTAGCAAAGGCTGGAGGGGACAAGGCCTCTATTCAGGGACTTTAACATTGTCCAGGTTATCAGGAATGTAAACACAATATTTAACTCTTAATGTCATTGAGGTCCCCAGAAAATATAGTTAAGCTACTTAATGTTATCTGAATTTTATACAATATACCTTTATTGGTATAGCCTGTGTTAAGTAGAGATCTCTGTATTTCTGTTACTTAGGGCTAGATAATCATACTAGCAAACATAGATAAAGCCTACCTGTGACTGTAGGCCTTAAACTGACTAAAATCTTCTGACTCTGGCAGTTTTCCTTGATAGTTATCAGGCATATTTGCCTAAGAATCTTTCTTTTGTAGCTTCCACTCTTAATTTTAGTGGGTTAACACAAGTGTACATCTTAAGTTACTTTTAACTATTATTTCTTTTAAATGCCCAAGAATGGCTATATTTTGGTTTTAACTGTTTTGCTGCGTGTCCAAGATCAAGCTGGTCAAATTGACCTGCTTCCTGTCTTGTTAAAGAGTCAGCTGAGTTTCCACAGGGGCCACTCATAGAGAACTTAAGAGCAGCTTCTTAGCTCCATAGTGCCATTGTTTAGGCAGGGTCTTCTCAATGAGGTGGCTTTCCTTGAAAGCATTAGGGGTGCCTCCCTTTTTCCATGACCCTCCTCTGCAATGGATGCACTCAGTGATTTTCATCCTCTAGTCTCAACAATCTCCGTGATCAGGAGGTTGTGTGACCCAAAGTTGCAGCGCTCCTTAGAGAAGACCTCTTATTCCCTAGGTTCAGGCTGACTTTGAGGGCAAGATACTGTTTTTTTTTTTTTTCTTGGCCTCTGTATTTAATTCCAATTTCTAAGTTTGATCTTAATCATCCAGCAAGCCAGTCTCACCAGCCATAAAGTAAGAGTACTGGGCTTTAACTTTAATGTCCATAACTTTACAGTCATTTACCCTTTTATTAAAGTAGTACCACATACTATCTGTTTTGTATGTGATGGCCTATTATCACAAGTTACCTAGGTTGTATGTTCTGGAAGCAGCTACTTCTGCAAAACAGTAACAGGCAACAGTTTTACAAAATGAAATTAGCAAGAGTAAAAACATTTAGCTTGTAAATAGTTATCTTGAATTTTGGCTGAGTTCTACATTATATACCCTATTTGAGATCACAGTAATCTTTACAACAAACATCAAACTTTGAGCACAACTTTAAATGAGTTAAAGTCTGGCTTACTTTGGAGTCATTCTAACATGTAGCAAGGTGAGGCAGAGCGTTATCTCAGGTAAGGCAGGGCTCTTCACAAGTCTTAAGTAAAATGTTCTAAACCTAAATCTAATTTTTGCCCCTTTTGCCATGACCAGCATGACCAAATTTTCAAGTTCACTGAGGGTCAAAGGAGTATTAGAAAATAAAGGTTTATAAACACAGACTTTGAAGATTAAGCTGAGATCAGATGGAGCTCTGTTCTCTGATGGAGATGCAGTTCTAAAGAGTTATGTTAGCAACATTTATACATGTCTTATTATTAGGTTAAATACTATGTAAGCTTTATTCTTTGTTTTCAGGAGAGTTACAGAGACTAGAACATCTACATAACTTTTTCCCACAAATGCAAAGTGCAATGTTAGGAACTCCGTGTAGCTCTCAAATAAGTCCACTGTCCAAAGTTACTGTAAGGTGGGCAGGAACTAGAGAAGGGAACTGATGAAACACTGGTTATCTAGCAAAACAATTTCTTTCTGCCCAAGAGCTGTGTGCCTGAGATCAATGTAAGAGCTGATAGGACTCCTGTACAGAGCCTCCCCAGGGAGGCTACTGCCACAGCAGTTAGGCATCTTGTGCTCCTACACAGGAACACTCCCAGGCACCAGGCATGCTGCAGTCATGAAGTCGGGGACCCCAATCTCAGTCATTGTTGTCCCATTTTTGCTATTGTGCATTATACTCTTTCTTAAATGTCATTTTAAGAAGTTTACATATATTGATTCCTGAGTCCATATGAACATTAGTTAACATAGTCTAACATTATATCCAAAACAGGAATCAATCAAAGAAAGGCTGAGAGAGCTTTTAACTTTTCTTTTCTGTAGCAAAATGCTTTCACCTTCTACAATATGAACCTTTAAACAAATCAGGCTGTCACTAACTCTTAGATATACATTTACATTTAAATTTTTATCTCAGTGAAATAAGTAACCAATTTTACATATACCTTACTGATAATATGTCCCATAATAGAACATTAAATGATAGAAATAAATCCCCAATAAAATGTACTCTTTAAGTTTAATATTACCAGTACAGACAAGTTTATTCTGGAGAATAGCAGCTTGACAAATTTCCTGCTTTAAAAACTAGTATACCTGGAAAATATGAATACATTTAATATACAAGGAGTGACCATTTCACAATTACCTTGACACTTTAATCTTACTAAATTCAGTTTTTAAAGAAAAATTTAGACTCTGTAACATAGTACAATACTCTTAACAGTTGTTTAACCATAACTGTATAAACCCCAATTTTTAAGACTAATTGTTTTAAAGAATAAAACTTAATAGACACAAAGTGAAGAGTAAATTAGTGTTTCTAAGAAATCCTTAGTATTTTACCATGTCATTTTACCATATAGATTAAACTTTGGCTTATATCAGAACATTAGTATTTCACCTTAGGAAAAACCTTAAATAGCTTTAGCTGTCTCACATACACACAACCAACTTAGTTACACACAAACTTTCTTAGCACTTACTTAGACCCTCATGTATTCCATCACACAGGCACTTTCTTACCCAGAAACATTTTTTTTCTTTTTATTAAATATATTTCCAAACCCAGAACCTTTTATTTTCTCTTTCCTATCTGTTGACCCCTTTTTGTCCACATTCTGAAACAACTCTTATGAAATTTTTGAATTTAGACAAATTACTCCGATTTAACAAGATAAAATACTTTGTGGTTTATAGTACTCTATCTGAAACACAGTGAAAGGGGAGATGGTAGCTCTAAATCCAAATCTAAGAGCTCCTTGGAGCTTTGCAGAACTGGAGGGGGAGCAAGGGGAAGTGGTAAGGGAGCAGATGGAACACTCACCCTCAAAGTTGAGATTTTATCTGTTAGAACATAACTCTTAATAACCTTGTTTTTAGTAATGACACAAAGTAATTTTAAACCCTTTTTAATTTACCAACCTATGAAAACACCAATAATGTTTATGTATGTTACCCTATGTAATTTATGGAGTTAAAAGTACTTGATGTTATTTAACAATGAGCATTTTAACTCTGCAAATTGATCAGATGTTACCAACAAACACATTTGAGTAATCCCATACATGTTAACTCTAATTCACTTATTCTGTAAAAACCAAGATATCAGACAAGTGTCCTGAACAGTATTTGCTGTCTCTTTCCTGTTGAAGAAAAGTCCTAGAAACAATTGATATTAGACATTTTTTAACATAAACATTCTATTAGTTTGACCACCTAGAGACTTGCGAGTTATTTCTAAAAGCATTTTACTTAATTTAAATTGAACACTTTTAAATCACATGAATAAAAGTATTTGGATCCATTTTTAAATTTTAATTTTAGGAGGGCTTAGTTTTGATACAGACAAAACATGACATTAGCACGACATACAAATAATACAAAATCAAAGGCCTTGTAACTTTATAGGTGAATCTCCATTGCAATGTAACAGATGTTCAAAAACTCTAGTTGAATAAATAGAGAACTGATCAAAAAGAAAAAAAAATCATTAACCTAGGTATGCAGGATCAAAATTATGAGCTCAAAAATACAGCATTAGAGAAAATCAAAACAAAACAAGAATCCTAGAGAATGAGTTAGTTCTGTGTAGCAGCCCAGAAATTTAAAATGGACACCTCTTATTTCTTTTTTTCTTATCTTCAGGTTACCCCCCTTTCCCGCTGAGACTGCTGCAGTTTACATTCCCATGCAGGCTTTACCAAGGCCAAGCAGGAGGGAGGGAGGGATCACCTAGGGCTTTTTAATGCTTTTCTTCCTGGTTGAGAAATCAGGTTAGGTTTGAATGCAGAAAATCACAATGGGAATGGCTCCAGTTCCAGCAGGACAGGTTACTCCCTGCTGAAACCCGACAGCTCGCACTACGCTGCAGGTCTGCTAGGTGGCGCTGTTCTGGCTTGGCCGCACTGGGCATCATGACAGTGAGGAAACCTAGCTCCTGCTGTGGGCAGGGAGCCCCCACTATGTCTGGGGGACCAGTCAGTGCCGGAGGGCCGCAGGGGCTCATGACTTCACTCAGTATAGCACCGTCCCCATCGGCATCACCCTCCCAGAAAAACAACTCCACGTCAGGGCACACCCGGGATTTGGCCGAGGAGGGCAAATCGCCTGGGGTGCTAGCAGCCACATGGCACAATGGCCACTGAGAGCTCAGGACAGGAGATCATGCGGTGCAACTCCCTGACTTAGGTGCTACTTGATAGGGGAACATCACAGCCTGCCTTGCCAGTTGTCCTTAATTTCTAAGATTGACCAACAGGGGACAGCTGGAACCTGGGGAGTTCGTCTTCCAAGTGCAGGTGTGTGGCTGCTCCGAAGGCTCATGAGGAGACCACGGGGTTCTTTAGGCATCATATTGAAAGGAGCACAGGGGGCAGCTTCCAGGTTACGAGAGATGTTCTTTGCTCACTCCACCTGCCAGTTACAACCAAGTTGACTGCTTCCTTACAACTGGGCTGCACTCAGTATTTGTCCTGCTGTGATTTTTTCCAATGTTTGGCAACTAACCTGCAGGGGCAGAAATATACAGCCCATCTCTCTTCACCCTAGGGTTCATTCCCTTGACAAGACTGCTGCCTCTGTGGCATTATGCCCACTGAGAAATGGCCAACAGTTCTTTTATCAGCACTGGAAAGGTGCACAGCCCAAGCCAAGGGATGAAACAACAACCTGTTTTTGGCATGATGAACTCATTTTCAGAGGGCAGAATACAAGAGGTGAAGAGGCATTGTGTTGAAAGAGGAATGGCACAGAGCTTCAAGGCTGAATACTCGAGTAGGAAGTGGAAGTTCTTTAGAAGGGCATGAGAAGTAGAAGGGTGTTGGTGTTGAAAACCAACTTCACTGAAGGGTCACAAAATAAAAGGGCATTGCTTAAGGTCTGTGTCCCAATTCCCAGACATTTCTGTCGTTAGAATATACTGTTCAGGTACAGGAGGTAGTCAGTGCCAGGTCATTCTGTGGGCAAGCATCATGACTGAGCCTAATTCCCTTTGCTGATTCCTGGCTTTTACTCTTGCTTGAAAGGGACACCTGATGATGTACATTCTGATTTTTCGGGTTTCAGCACAAGACCTCAGTGGAAATGCTTTCCTTTCACCACAAACTCTTCTCCATTGGTCATCAATGTAAATGACATCACCCTGCGATATGCAGCAGAGAAACATGGCTTTGGATATCCTGAGATCACCTCAATATCAGACATTTAGTATGAACCCTCCCATTGAAAAGAAAAAGTGAATACCCCAGAGATTGAGCGAAACATGAATATCCAAAGAGAATATGATGCAGAACAAGCAGAAGTGTGATTACTCTTAGGGAGTAAGAAGAGTGTTTTCTGAAGCATTTTCAAATTGGATCATGCTTATCATTTCCTGGACTTGCTCTATCCACTGACAACCCACCAGGTGCCTATTGTCTCTGCTTTCCCTCTTTCAGTGTGACTTCTCTCCTATAGGGTTTCTTGTGTGATTCGTGAGCCTGCAAAGCATAAGCCAATCATTCTCAGAAGAATGGTGGCATTGAGAACACCATCTCCTTGAAGTGTGATCGTAAATGTCTTGTGTGTCCAACTGGGTGTATTTCAACTGTGCAGATTGAGTTGACGAAAAGAGAGGGGAAGATGAGAGGAGGGAATTTTGGTCTATTCAAAAGTTTTTCCATCTGACGGACCGGGGACAGGGGAGGGACTGTAACCGGGGTCCTCCTGATTGCTAGGCGAGCGCTCTCCAAGCGGAACCAATTCTTCAGCCATGAAGTTAGTGCTTTTTTGAACCCTCTTGATCTCAATAGTGGTCTGACTCCATCAAATGGCGCACAACCCAGCCTCAAACAAAGCCACCAAATTCCTTAGAAAATCATCATCTTCCTCTGCACAGAAATCCTGCAAGGAACATTTCCTGTACATCAAGACACACAATCAAATAGTGCAGCTTGAGGGGAAATGTTGATCCGAATCTATTGGTGGAGGAATAGGTTTGTAGCTGAGCCCTGAGCAGAGAATGATGTGCGTGAGCATGGAGGCCAGGTGGGTGGAGGCAGATGGAGTGGCAGGCACATGTGTGTATCAGAATATGCTCAGATTGTCAGTATGAGAGGAGACATTGTGGATCATTCACACCTGGATAACTAGGCAATCGATTCACAAACCGCTGACAAATCCTCACTCCTCTTTCACCTTCTTTCACTTTTCTTGGACAATTTCTAACCAGCAGATATCTAGGCACAAGGCAAAACCCAGTGGACGTGCTGGATTCTGCATACCATCTTATTTAAGGATGAGGGAGAACATCATCCAAGAACCTCAGGAAAAAGCCCAGAGCCTGTCACTAAATCTAAATAGGAAAAGGGAAGTGCTGATGGGTCACGGGGTCTGGGGTCCCAGGATCGATGTTTGCTGGGATCATGAAAACACAAATTCGTCAGGATATCTCCACCTGCCGCTCCTTAGGTTTGTAGCTCACTCTTCCAAGATACAATGGAGTGAGATAAGTGGCTGAAATTCATATTCTGTATCTGTCAATCCTTCAAATTCATTCTGTTCCCATCTGCTAATGGCCTAAATTTCAGTTTCCAGTGATTCCATTCCCTGAGAAAAAAAGATGGGAGAGCGCCTCTTTTCTCAGTGGATTGGGCTGACTTCGGGCCTGGGAGGTGTGAATGGGGCAGAGGTTCCAGGCGCCCTAGGATCACACTCATTCTCACTTAGCCGCAGGCTTTCTCTGGGCATTGGGCCTCGTGGATGTTGAAGAGTGGTTTCTGTGACCTGGTTCCAACACCTCACACAGCGCCTGAGGTCACCGAGGGGCGGCATGAGAGCTCGGCAGGGTCATGGTTCCCATGGCAACCTGAGATGCTTCTGATCCTGGCGGCTTCAAAACAACATTGAAGAAAGGCCAGCTTCACGGTGATGGTAAGTGGATAGAAAAAATGAGCCAGGGCAAGGAGCTCGAACTTTCTTGAAATGGTATCCTAACCTGAAGACCCACTTGAAGTGGAAATAAGGGACTTTGAGGTGTAAGGCCAGTGGGCCTGGGAATGGCTCCATTTCTAGCAGGACAGGGTACCCCCCGCTAAAACCCGCCAGCTCGCAGTAAACTCCATGTCTGCTCGGTGGCCCTATTCCGGCTTGGCCGCACTGGGCATTACATCAGTGAGGAAACCTAGCTCCTGCTGTGGGCCGGGAGTCCCCACGATGTCTGGGGGAACAGGAAGTGCCGGAGGGCTGCAATGGGTCACCACTTCACTCAGTATAGCAGCATCCCCATCGGCATCACTCTCCCAGATAAACAACTCCAGTTCTGGGCACATCCTGTATTTGGCCGTGCTGGGCAACCCGCCTGGGGTGCTAGCAGGCAGACAGCACGATGGACACTGATAGCTCACACCAGTGGATCATGCGGCGCAACTCCATGTCTTAGGTGATACTTGATATGGGAAATATCACAGCCTGCCTTGACGATTGTCCTCAATTTCTGAGATTGCCCAAACAGGAGACAGTTGGAACCTGGGGAGTTGGTCTTCCAAGTGCAGGTGTGTGGCTGCTCTGATGGCTCATGAGGAGACCAGGGAGTTCTTTAGGCATCAAACTGGAAGGAGCACAGGGATCAGCTGCCAGACTAGGAGAGATGTTCTATGCTCACTCCACCTGCCGGTGCCAACCAATTTGACAGCTTCCTTACAACTGGGCTGCACTCAGATTTTGTCCTGCTGTGATTTTTCCCAATGTTTGGCAACTAACCTGCAGGGGCAGAAATATACAGCCCATCTGTCTTCACACAAGGGTTCATTCCCTTAACAAGATTGCTGCCTCTGTTGCATTATGCCCACTGAGAAATGGCCAACAGTTCTTTTATCAGCCCTGGAAAGGTGCACAGCCCAAGCCAAGGGATGAAACAACAGCCTGATCTTGGCATGATGAACTCATTTTCAGGGGGCAGAATATGAGAGGTGAAGAGGCCTTGTGCTAAAAGAGGAAAGGCACAGAGCTTCAAGGCTGAATATTTGAGTAGGTAGTGGAAGGTCTTTAGAGGGGCAAGAGGAGTAAAAGGGTGTTGGTGATGAAAACCAACTTCAGTAAAGGGACACAAAATAAATGGGCATTGCTTAAGGTCTGTGTCCCAATTCCCAGACATTTCTGTAGTTAGAATATACCGTTCAGGTACAGGAGGTAGTCAGTGGCAGGTCATTGTGTGGGCAAGCATCATGACTGAGCCTAATTCCCTTGGACGATTTCTGGCTTTCTGTGTTGCTTGGAAGGGACACTTGATGATGTACAATCTGATTTTTCTGTTTTTTAGCACGAGACCTCAGAGGAAAGGCTTTCCTTTCACAGCACACTTTTCTCCATTGAATATCAATGTAAATGGCATCACACTGTGATATGCAGCAAAGAAGCATGGCTTTGGATATCATGAGTTCACCTCGCTATCAGACATTTAGTGTGAACCCTCCCATTGAAAAGCAAAAGTGAATACCCCAGGGATTGAGCAAAACCTGAATATCCAAAGAGAACACGTTACAGAACATGCAGAAGTACGATTGTTCTTAGGGAGCAGGAGGAGTGCTTTCTGAAGCATTTTCAATTTGGAGCATGCTTATCATTTCCTGGACTGGCTCTATCCACTGCCACCCCACCAGGTGCCTAGTGTCTCTGCTTTTCCTTTTTCTGTGTGTCTTCTCTCCTATATGGATTCTTGTGTCATTCGTGAGCCTGCAAAGCATGAGCCAATCATTCTCAGAAGCATGGTGGCCATGAGAACACCATGTCCTGGAAGTGTGATCATAAAAGTCTTGCATGTCCAACTGGTTGTTTTTCAACTGTGCAGATTGAGTTGACAAAAAGAGAGCAAAAGAAGAGAGGAGGTAAGTTTGGTCTATTCGAAAGTCTTTTCTTATGATGGACCAGGGACCGGACAGGGATTGTAACCGACGTCCACCTGATTAATAGGCGAGGACTCTCCAAGAGGAGCCAAAGCTTCAGATTTGCAGGAAGTGCTTTTTCAAAACCTCTTGATCTGACTAGTGGTGTGACTCCGTCAAATGGTGGACAACCCAGCTTCAAACAAAGCCACCAAATTCCTTAGAAAATCATCATCTTCCTCACCACAGAATTCCTGCAAGGATCATTTCCTGTACATCAAGACACACAATCAATTAGTGCAGCTTTAGGGGAAATGTTGATCCTAATCTATTGGTGGAGGAATAGGTTTCTAGCTGAGCTCTGGGCAGAGAATGATTTGTGTGAGTATGGAGGTTGGGAGGGGGAGGCAGAAGGAGTGGCAGGCACATGTGAGTATAAGAATATGCTCAGGTTGGCAGTATGAAGGGAGACATCAGGGATCATTCACACCTGGATAACTAGGCAATCAATTCACAAACCACTGACAACTCCTCACTCCTCTTTTACCTTCTTCCACTTTCCTGGGACAATTTCTAAACAGCAGATATCTAGGCAAAAGGCAAAACCCAGTGGACGTGCTGGACTCTGCATACCATCTTATTAAGGATGAGGGAGAATATCCTCCAAGAACCTCAGGAACAAAACCAGAGCCTGTCAGTAAATCTAAAGAGGAAAAGGGAATGCTGATGGGTCATGGGGTCTGGGGTCCCAGGATCGAAGTTTGATGGCAGCAAGAAAACCCAAGTTCATCGTGCAATCTCCACCTGCCACTCCATATGTTTTTAGCGCACTCTACCAAGATATGATGGTGTGAGATAAGTGGTTGAAATTCATATCCTGAATCTGTCAATCCTTCAACTTCATTCTGTTCCCCTCTGCAAATGGCCTCAATTTCTGTTTCCAGTGTTTCCATTCCATGAGAAGTAAAGATTGGTGAGCGCCTCTATTCTCAGTGGAAGGGGCTGGCTTCGGGCATGGGAGGTGTGAAGGGGGCAGAGGTTCCTGGCGCCCAAGGATCACACTATTTCTCTATTGTGCTAGAGACTTTCTCTGGGCATTGGTCCCACTGGATGTTGATGAGTGGATTTTGTGACCTGGTGCCGGCACGTAACACAGTGCCTGAGGTCACAGAGGGGTGGCATGAGAGCTCGGCAGGGTCATGGTTCCCATGCAAACTCGAGATACTTATGATCCTGGTGGCTTCAGACCAAGTTTGAAAAAAGGCCCAGCTGCACTGTGATGGTAAGAGGATAGAAGTAAGGTGCCAGGGCCCGGAGCTTGAACTTTCAAGAAAAGGTTTCCTAACCTGAAGACCCACTTGAAGTGGACCTAAGGGGTTTTGTGGTGTGAAGGCATGTGGGTCGGGAATGGCTCCTGTTCCAGCAGGACAGGGTACCCCCAGCTGAAACCTGACAGCTCGCACTACACGCAGGTCTGCTAGGTGGGGCTGTTCTGTCCTGGCCGCGCCGTGCATCATGAAGTGAGGAAACCTAGCTCCTGTTGTGTTCATGGAGCCCTCATGAAGTCTGGGGGACCAGGCATTGCCGGAAGGCCGAAGGGGGTCATGACTTCACTCAGCATAGCACTGTCCAAATCGGAATCACCCTCCCAGAAAAGCAACTCCAGGTCTGGGCACACCCGAGATTTGGCCGAGCAGGGATACTCGCCTTGGGTGCAGGCAGTCACACAGCATGATGGCCATTGAAATCTCAGGCCAGTGGATCATGCGGCACAACTCCCTGAATTAGGTGCTACTTGAAATGGGAAACATCACAGCCTGCCTTGCTGGTTTTCCTTAACTTCTGAGATTGCCCAAACAAGAGACCACTGCAACCTGGGGAGTTGGTCTTCCAAGTGCAGTTGTGTGGCTGCTCCAATGGCTCATGAAGAGATGAGGGAGTCCTTGAGGCATCATGTTAGAAGGAGCACAAGGGGCAGTTGCCAGGCTAGGAGAGATGATCTGTGCTCAATCCACCTGCCAGGGCCAACCACCTTGGCAGCTTATTTACAATGGGGCTGCACTCAGAATTTGTACTGTCATGATTTTTCCAAATGTCTGGCAACTCACCTGCAGGGGCAGAAATATCCAGCCCATTTCTCTTCAACCAAGGGTTCTTTCCCTTGACAAGACTGCTGCCTCTGTGGCATTATGCCCACTGAGAAATGGCCAACATTTCTTTTAACAGCCCTGGAAAGATGCTGAGCCCAATCCAAGGAATGAAAAAACAACCTGCCTTTGGCATGATGAACTCATTTTCAGAGGACAGAATAAGAGAGGTGAATAGGCATTGTGCTGAAAGAGGATTTGCATAGAGCTTCAAAGCTGAATACTCGAAAATGAAGTGGAAGGTCTTTAGAGGGGCATGAGAAGTAGAAGGGTGTTGGTGTTGAAAACCAACTTCAGTGAATGGACACTCAATAAATGGGCATTGCTTAAGGTCTGTGTCCCAATTCCCAGACATTTCTGTAGTTAGAATATACCACTCAGGTACAGAAGGTAGTCAGTGCCAGGTCATTCTATGGTCAAGCAACATGACTGAGCCTAACAGAAAAAACAGGCTTTTTTCTGTTGTTTCAAAGGGACACCTGATGATGTTCATGCTGATTTTTTGGTTTTTCAGCACAAGACCTCAGAGGAAAGGCTTTCCTTTCACCGCAATCTCTTCTCCATTGACCATCAATGTAAATGACATCACACTGCGATATGCAGCAGAGAAGCATGGCTTTGGATATAATGCACTCACCTCAATATCAGACATTTAGTGCAAAACCTCCCATTGAATAGCAAAAGTGAATATCGAAGGGATTGGGCAAAACCTGAATGTCTAAAGAAAACACATTACAGAACATGCAGAGGTGTGATAGTCCTTAGGGAGCAGAAAGAGTGTATTCTGAATCATTTTCATATTAGAGCATGCTTATTATTTCCTGGACTGACTATATCCACTGCCAACCTGCCAGGTGCCTGGAGTCTCTGCCTTCCCTCTTTCAGTGTGACTTCTCTCCTATAGGGTGTCTTGTGTCATTCGTGAGCCTGCAAAGCATGAAACAATCATTCTCAGAAGCATGGTGGCCATGAGAACACCTTCTCCTGGAAGTGTGATTGTAAAAGGCTTACGTGTCCAATGGGTTCTTTTTCAACTGTGCAGATTGAGTTGACGAAAAGAGAGGGAAAAGATGAGAGGAGGGAAGTTTGGCCTATTCAAAAGTCTTTCCTTCTGACTGAAGATTCGAACCGAGGTCTTCCTGATTACTAGGCGAGCTCTCTCCAAGGGGAGCCAATGCTTCAGCTCTTCAGGAAGAGCTTTTTCAAACCCTCTTGATTTGACTAGTGGTCTGAATCCATCAAATGGAAGACAACACAGCCTCAAACAAAGCCACCAAATTGCGTAGAAAATCATCATCTACCTCTCCACAGAAATCCTGCAAGGAACCTTTAATGTATATCAAGACACACAATCAAGTAGTGCATCTTGAGGGGAAAATTTGATCCGAATCTATTGGTGGAGGAATAGGTTTGAAGCTGAGCCCTGAGCACAGAATGTTGTTTGTGAGTGTGGAGGCCGGGTGGGGGGAGGCAGAAGGAGTGGCAGGCACATGTGAGTATCAAAATATGCTTAGGTTGCCAGTATGAAGGGAGACACCGGGAATCATTCACACCTGGATACCTAGGCAATTGAGTAACAAACAGTTGACAATTTCCTCACTCCTCTTTTTCCTACTTCCTCATTACTTGGACAATTTCTAACCAGGAGATATCTAGGAACAATGCAAAACCCAGTGGACGTGCTGGACTCTGCATTTCATCTTATTTATGGATGAGGGAGAACATGATCCAAGAAACTCAGGAACACAGCCAGAGCCTGTCAATAAAACGAAAGATGAAAATGCAAGTGCTGATTGGTCGAGGGTCTGGGGTCCCAGGATCGATGTTTGCTGGCAGGAAGAAAACACAAATTCGTCATGCAATCTCCACCTGCTGCTCCTTTGGTTTGTAGCTCGCTCTACCAAGATACAGTGGAGTGAGATAAGTGGCTGAAATTCATATCCTGTATCTGTCAATCCTTCAACTTCATTCTGTTCCACTCTACAAATGGCCTCAATTTCGGTTTCCAGTGTTTCCATTCCCGAAGAAAAAAAAATGGGAGAGCACCAATCTTCTCAGTGGAAGGGGCTGGCTTCGGGCATGAGACTTGTGAGGGGGCAGAGGTTCCAGTCGCCCTAGGATCACACTCTTTCTCTCTTTTGCCAGAGGCTTTCTCTGGGCATTGGTCCCGCTGGATGTGGATGAGTGGCTTCTGTGACCTGGTGCTGGCACCTCACACAGCCTCTGAGGTCACAGAGGGGCGGCATGAGAGCTTGGCGGGGTCATGGTTCCCATGGCTACCCGAGATGCTTCTGATCCTGGCGGCTTCAGACCAAGATTGAAAAAAGGCCCAGCTACACGGTCATGGTAAGAGGATAGAAGAAAGGAGCCAGGGCCAGAAGCTTGAACTTTCATGAAATGGTATCTAACCTGAAGACCCACTTGAAGTGGACCTAAGGGGTTTTGTGGTGCAAAGGCGAGCAGGCCGGGAATAGTTCCAGTTCCAGCAGGACAGGGTAGCCCCCGCTGAAACCTGACAGTTCACACTACGCTGCAGTTCTGTTAGTTGGCGCTGTTCTGGCTTGGCCTCACCGGGCACCATGACAGTGAGGACACCTAGCTCCTGCTGTGGGCAGGGAGCCCCAATGATGTCTTGGGGACTAGGCAGTGCCGGAAGGCTGCAGGGGTCACGACTTCACTTAGCATAGCACCATCCCCATCAGCATCACCCTCCCAGAAAAACAACTCCAGGTCTGGGCACACCTGGGATTTTTCTGAGCAGGGATAGTCGCCTGGGGTGCTAGCAGCCACATGGCATGATGGGCACAGACAGCTCAGGCCAGGGGATCATGTAGCGCAGCTCCCTGATTTAGGTGCTACTTGATATGGGAAACATCACAGCCTGCCTTGCCGGTTGTCCTTAATATCTGAGATTGCCCAAACAGGAGACAGCTGGAACCTGGGGAGTTGGTCTTCCAAGTGCAGGTGTGTGGCTGCTCCAATGGCTCATGTGGAGACCAGGGAGTCCTTGAGGCATCATTTGGAAGGAGCACAGGGGGCAGCTTCCAGGCTAGGAGAGATGTTCTGTGCTCATTCACCTGGAATCTGGCGTGCAGTTTCAATGTCACTGGAGCCACTCGTGAAAGTTCATGTTGCCCAAGGCTTTATAAACACTCTGGAGATTGCAATCTATTGAATTCTCCTACTGGAGCCTCAAAAGCCCGTGAGCTTCACAACCTAGATTACAATTGCCTGCTCCTAACCCTTTCATTAGATTACTTTTCCCATGTATGTCTCCCATGTCACAGGAGAACTGGTAAACAATTCTTACGTTTTTCTGATTTAGGAAGATTGCAATGCAATGAATGCTCAAAATATGACTTTAGCCACTTATCTCTGTATAATATATATTGAGAGGAATAACTGAAAACATAAGGAGGAGAAGATACAAATTGGAGAAGGAATGTTTCCTTTTTGCACAACGTTTCTATTCTGGGACCGCAGTCCATATGAGCCATCACCACATGATTTGCCAGTGTATATTTCCCTGCAGCATCTCGCTAAATTGTTGAAGCACTTTTACTGAGGGAAACAGGCTTGGAACAGGAGGCCCAACTTCCTCTGCATCACCAACTCCTGAGATGGTGGGAAGATCCAGCTCCTGAACTGGCTTGTGCATTATGTACAGCTTTCTGCTCTTTAGAATTTTCCAAAGCAAAGGTCAAAAGGAAAAATAAGAAAAAAATTCTTTCTGGGAAAGCGTCAGATAATTTTGAATGTAATGGATAGGCATTCATATGTGAATGATCTCCAAAATCTCCATTCAAATTCACCAATTTAGCATCTTCTCAATTCCACATATTTCTTCCTCTGTACCAGTTTCTGACCCCCTTGGATCCCTGATATATTTTCCTGCTC
The DNA here is from genome assembly GCF_902686445.1 of Sciurus carolinensis. Lineage (NCBI taxonomy): Eukaryota > Metazoa > Chordata > Mammalia > Rodentia > Sciuridae > Sciurus > Sciurus carolinensis. The sequence goes on from NW_025920103.1 coordinate 956,968, forward strand.
TTGGAACAATCAGGTACTTCTCTTTTCGACCTTAATTTAGAGGGGAAAAATCTTTTCCTCAGGACACAGGACTAGGCTTGGGTATTGACATACAAAATAGTTCCTTGCCAGATTGTTTTGGAAAGGAGAATTAGGAATTCCTGAGACAGTGATTGGCTTGGTCATGTTTGATTCTCTGCATACAATTTCACTAATTAAGACTGGAGGTGATCAAGTGTTGTATCTCAGAGTGTCCCTTCCAGAGCAGCCCATTTAGCCCATCTGGTTGTGTGCCTGCCGTGCATGCTCGAGGCCTGGATTCGAGTCCCAAGCACTCTGGGAATGTGAAATAACAAACAAAGGAAAACAATTGGAGCCACATAACCTTCCACCATCTCCTCTTCTTTTCTTTTCTCCTCTCTTCACAAAGGAATCAACACTCTAAAACATCACCAACTTCTCATGCAACCCAAGTACACCAACAGTTTTCAGCAGGCTACTGTGCTCCATGAGAGCCGTGGTCAACACTCACCTGCATTTCTTCAGAGTATTTGTTCCATGAAGTCCCTCCACACTCCCTAGGACAGAGAAAACTGGCCTCTCATGAGTATGCTTATGAGGATAATTCTTCAGAACATTCTTCTGTTGTGCATTGTGCAGAAGATTTCAGGAAATTCAAAATGACAACCGCACTTGTTCCTGGCACTCCCCAGTCTTCTTCGACCCACTGCCCTACTCTATGGCCATGACGGGGCTTCCACAGCAGAGTACTTTCCATGTGTACCACATTGTCTACTGGAAAACTCAGAGGTGAACACAAAAGACAACCATGCTTGTCCCTGGAACTCCTCTAACTCTTGCTTTGCAGACACTTGCCTTTGATATCTTGGAGAATAAAGTTAGGTTTTGGGGCTGAATCAATGTTAGCATGTATTGATAGCATTCAGGAGTTCAACAGAGCATTTAATACCTTCTCTCCCAATGTCATTGGAGCTCCAGTGTCAGTAGGAATGGAGCCCTTCTGTAGACTGTTGTTAATATTGATTGAAGTCCTCAAGACAAGCAGTGCAGGGATTAGTGTTGCATATCCCAGGATCAAATGGCTTAAATTGAAGTTCGTGGGGGAAAGTTCTGGGAAGTTGGGAATGCCTATGCTCATGGTTCTTGTGCCAGAGAATATAGGAATCAGCATTCGCATATTTGGCTGTCCCTTGGGAGCAACAGAAAAGAGACAGGAACTTGCAAGGTCATTGTTTTCCTGAAAAGGGAATGAGGTTCAGTGTTCATGGTAGCACAGTCAATGGGCGGACAATGACTACTTCCTGTGTTTGTACTGTATAATGAACCTGAATATATGTCTTGGAGTTTGAGGTTTGACCATGATCCATGGCGAGTTTCATCGGGTGTCTTTTCTGTACTTGTGTTCCAGCATCAACACCCTTCAGCTTTTCTGGCCCCACAAATATACTTACTCTCATCTTTTGAATACTCACCTTGGAAGCTTGGAACCATTCAAATTTCAGCACCATCTATGTTCATGCCTAGTGTTATGCCCTTGAAATTGTGCCCATCATGCCATTGCCAGACTGATAATTCATCCCCCTGCTTGTGGTCTGCTTCATATTGGGGCTGATTAGAGGAGTCCATGTAATATCTCACAGAAAATGCGACAGAGAGGTATTAGTCTCTCAGGAAGACCACCCATTTTGTGAATACAGATAGGCAATCATCTCTGCTTCTTGTTTTGCCTTGATGTGACCCTGGCAAATACAGTAGGTAAGTTTCAGTGTGGAGCCCAGTTGTAAGCCAGCAGCGAATTGGAGGGGACAGGCAGTTGGAGTGAGCACAGAACATCTCTCCTTGCATGTCAGGATTATCCTGACCTCCATTCCAACAGGCAGGGTGAATGACTCCCTCCTCTCTTCAGGAACCAAGAGAGGAGACACTCACCTTCCCATGGAACATGGACATCCCAGCTTCCATCTGTCTTCTATCCACACTTCGTAGGATAGTAGGAGAGGTCTTGCAGATGGAAAATGATGTGTCCCATTTCAAGGATATCCTAAAATATGGAGATACACTGCATGCTCTACTGTGCTGAGCACTCACCACCCATCTCACTGTGAGGCTGATAGGACCCTAGGCTAGTATCCTGAGTCTGAAGAAAACCTGGGTTGTCCCATTTCTTGAGCAGTGTGGTGGAGAGCAAATCCACTGGTGCCTGTGCTCAGATTGTTGATTCACAGGCTCTCAAGCAGCACTCAGTCACAGTTTGTTCCACTGGAATTGGTGGGGGCTAATAGCCTGGGTCAGGAGCCAGATGAGCTCCCTGCCATCAAAAACGGTGCCACCAATGGAGCACAGTGTCATCTAGTGGACCTGGGTGGAATTGCGAGCTCTAAGACTTCAATGGGATCCCTTGTCCTGCCTGGACATGCAGGGATATATCGCTCATAGCCTATTTCCTCGACTCCCGGGCAACAAGGATAGAATCATTTCTTCAAAAACACAAGACCATGGCACCCTCTCCAATCATTATCCTCTTACCCTCACAGCTGAGCCACCGCATGTCTTGAATATGGGTTTGAAGCGGACAGCAATGAAAGGTCTATGATTACCATGGGAACTGTGATGCTTCCGTGTTCTCATTCCAGTCTTCTATGACCTCAGCTGGAATCTGGGGTGCAGGTGCAATGTCACTGGAGCCACTCGTGAAAGTTCATGTTGCCCAAGGCTTTACAAACACTCTGGGGATGGCAATCAAGTGACTTCTCCTACTGGAGACTGGAAATCGCGTGAGCTTCACAAACTAGCTTATGAATGCCTGCTCAAACCGCTTTCATTAGAGGACTTTTCCCATGTATGGCTCTCATGTCACAGGAGAACTGGTAAACAATTCTTACTTTTCTCTGAGTTTTATTGATTGCAATGAAATGAATGCTCATGTGTATGACTTTAGCCACTTATCTCTGTGTAATAAATCTTGAGATAAATAACTGTAAACATAAGGAGGATAAGATAGAAATTGGAGAAGGAATGATTGCTTTTTGCCACCAAGTTTCTATTCTGGGACCCCAGTCCATATGAGCCATCACCACATGCATTTGCCTGTTTATATCTCCCTGCAGCATCTCGCTAAATTGTTGAAGCACTTTTACTGAGGGAAACAGGCTTGGAACAGTAGGCACAACTTCCTCTGCCTCACCAGCTCCTGAGATGATGGGTAAGATCCAGCTTCTGAACTGGCTTGTGCATTATGTACAGCTCTCTGCTCTTCAGAATTTTTCAAAGAAAAGATCAAAAGGAAAAATTAGAAAAAAATCTTTCTGGTAAAATGTCAGATAATTTTGAATGTAATGGATAGGCATTCATATGTGAATGATCCCCAATACTCCATTCATATTCACCAATTTAGCATCTTCTCAATCCCACATATTTCTGCCTCTTCCCCAGTTTCTCTCCTCCTTAAATCCCTGATATATTTTCCTGCTCCTGGATCAATCAGCTACTTCCATATTTGAAATTATTTAAGAGGGGAAATATCTTTTCCTCAGGACACAGGGCAGGGCTTGTGTATTGACATGCATAATAGTTCCTTGATGGATCTATTGGACAGAAGAATTAGGAATTCCTGAGACATTGATTGGCTTGGTCAAGTTTGATTCTCTGCATACAATTTCACAAATTAAGACTGGAGGTGATCAAGTGTTGTATCTCAGAGGGTCCCTTTCAGAGTAGGCCATTTAGCCCATCTGGTAGAGTCCCTCTCTTGCATGCTCCAGGCCCAAGTACGAGTCCCAAGCACTCTAGGAATGGGGAAATAACAAACAAAGGAAAACAATTTGAGCCTCCTAACCTTCAACCATCTCTTTTCTTTTCTTTTCTCCTCTCCTGAAAATAGGAATCAACACTCTAAAAGAGCACTAACTTTTCATGCAATCCAAGTCCACCATCAGCTTTCAGCAGGCTACTGTGTTCCAAGAGAGCCGAGCTCAACACTCACCTGCATTTCTTCAGAGTACTTGTTCCACGAAGTCCATCTACACTCCTTAGACAGAGAAAACTCGTCTCTCATGAGTATGCTGAGGAGGATAATTCTTCAGCACCTTCTTCAGCTGTTCATTGTGCAGAAGATTTCAGGAAATTCAAAATGACAACCGCACTTGTACCTGGCACTCCCCAGTCTTCTTCCACCCACTGCCATACTCTCTGGCCGTGACGGGGCTTCCACAGCAGAGCAGTTTCACGTGTACACATTGTCTACTTTAAAACAAAGAGGTGAACAGAAAGACAACCATGCTTGTCCCTGGAACTCCTCTCACTCTTGATTGCAGACACTTGTCTCTGATTTCTTGGAGAATAATGTTACGATTTCGGGCTGAACCAATGTTAGCATGTATTGATAGCATTCAGGAATTTCACATGGCAATTAATACCTACTCTCCCAATGTCATTGGAGCTCCAGTGACAAGCGGAATGGAGCCCTTCTGTAGACTCTTGTTAATATTGATAGATGTCCTCAAATAAGTGTTGCATATCCCAGGATCAAGTGACTTAAATTGTAGGTCGTGAGGGAAAGTGCTGGGAAGTTGGGAATGCCTGTGCTCATGTTTCTTGTGCCAGAGAAAATAGGAATCAGCATTCGCATATTCGGCTGTCCCTTGGGAGCAGAAGAAAAGAGACAGGAACAATGCAAGGTCATTGTTGTCCTGAAAAGGGGAATGATGTTCAGTAATCATGGGAGCACAGACAATGGGTGGACAATGACTACTTCCTGTGTTTGTACTGTATAATGAGCCTGAATATGTGTCCTGGAGTTTGAGGTTTGACCATGATCCGTGGCGAGGTTCATCCAGGTGTGTTTTCTGTACTTGTGTTCCTGAATCAACACCCTTCAGCTTATCTGGCCCCACAAATATACTTATTCTCATCTTTTGAATATTCACCTTGGATGCTTGGAACCATTCAACTTTCTGCACCATCTATGTTCATGCCTAGTGTTATGCCCTTGAAATTGTGCCCATCATGCAATAGCCAGACTGATAACTCATGCCCCAGCTTGTGGTCTGCTCCATCCTGGAGATGGTTAGAGGACTCCTGGTAATAACCCACAGGTCCTTGGGACAGAGAGGTATTGGTTTCTCAAGAAGACCAACCATTTTGTGAATACAGATATGAAATCATCTCTGTATGTTGTTTTGATTTGATGTGACCCTGGCAAAACCAGTAATTAAGTTTCAGTGTGGAAACCATTTGTAAACCAGCAGTGAAGGAGTAGGGGACAGGCTGTTGGAGTGAGCACAGAAGATCTCTTCTGGCATGTCAGGAACGTCCTTTCCTCCACCCAACTGGCAGGGTGAATGATTCCCTACTCTCTTCATGAAACAAGAGAGGAGCCACTCACCTTCACATGGAACATGGACATCTCAGCTTCCATCTCTCTCCTATCCAAACTTCGTTGGATAGTAGGAGAAGCAGGGCAGATGGAAAAGGATGTGTCCCATATCGAGGATCTCCTAAAATACGAAGATGCACTGCATGCTCCTCGTTTCTCTACTGTGCTGAGCACTCACCACCCATCTCTCTGTAAGGCTGATAGGACCCTAGGATAGGTTCCTGAGTCTGAAGAAAACCCAGGTTGTCCCATTTCTTGAGCAGTGTGGCAGAGAGCAAATCCACTGGTGCCAGTGCTCAGATTGTTGATACACAGGCTCTCACTCACCCCTCAGTCCCAGCTTGTTCCACTGGAATTGGTGCAGGCTAAAAGCCTGCAGGAGGAGCCAGATGAGCTGCCTGCCATCAAAAAAGGTGCGACAATGGATCAAGGACCTCAGAATCAGACCAGAGACCCTGCATCTTATAGAAGAAAAAGTAGGTACAAATCTTCAACTTGTTGGCTCAGGATCAGATTTCCTTAACAGGACTCCCATAGCACAAGAAATAAAAGCAAGAATAAACAACTGGGATAGATTCAAACTAAAAAGCTTTCTCTCAGCAAAGGAAACTATCAGAAATGTGAAGAGAGAGCCTACAGAGTGGGAGAATATCTTTGCCAACCATACCTCAGATAGAGCGCTAATTTCCAGAATCTATAAAGAACTCAAAAAACTCTACACGAAGAATACAAATAATCCAATCAACAAATGGGCTAAGGAAATGAACAGACACTTCACAGAAGAAGATGTACAAGTAATCACCAGATATATGAAAAAATGTTCAACATCCCTAGTAATAAGGGAAATGCAAATCAAAACTACCCTAAGATTTCATCTCACCCCAATTAGAATGGCGATTATCAAGAATACAAGCAACAATAGGTGTTGGCGAGGATGTGGTGAAAAAGGAACACTCATACATTGCTGGTGGGGTTGCAAATTAGTGCAACCACTCTGGAAAGCAGTGTGGAGATTCCTCAGAAAGCTTGGAATGGAAACACCATTTGACCCAGCTATCCCACTCCTTGGCCTATACCCAAAGGACTTAAAATCAGCATACTACAGAGATACAGCCACATCAATGTTCATTGCTGCTCAATTCACCATAGCCAGATTGTGGAACCAACCTAGATGCCCTTCAGTTGATGAATGGATAAAGAAACTGTGGCATATTTATACAATGGAATATTACTCCGCAATGAAGAATGATAAAATTATGGCATTTGTAGGCAAATGGTCGAAATTGGAGAATATCATGCTAAGTGAGATAAGCCAATCTCAAAAAACTAAAGGACGAATGATCTCGCTGATAAGCGGATGAGGACATATAATGGGGGGTGGGACGGGCTAGCATTAGGTTTAGGGTTAGGTTTAGAGTTAGGCTAAGGACAGCAGTAAGAATGAAGGAAAGAAGGACTGTGTAGAGGGAAAAGAGGGGTGGGAGGGGTGGGAGGGGTGGGAGGGGTGGGGGGGAGGGGAAAAAATATAATAAACATCATTACCCTATGTAAACGTAAAAAAAATAAATAAATATAAAAAAAAAAGAAAATAAGAAAATGTTGGCAGTTCTTTTTCTTACCTATCTAATCATCCCCTCCTGATAAATAAAACCATGTATTCCTTTGAAAAAAAAAAAAAAAAAAAAAAAAGGTGCGACCAACGTAGCACAGCGCCACCTACTGTAACTGGGTGGAAGTGTGAGCTCTCAGACTTCATTGGGATCCCTTGTCCTAATCTGGGTTGCAGGTGCAATGTCACTGAATCCACTTGTAAAAGTTCATATTGCCCAAGTCTTTACAAACACTCTGGAGATTGTAATCAAGTGACTTTTCTTACTCGAGCCTTGAAAGCCAGTGAACTTCTCAACCTAGCTTACCAATGCCTGCTCCTTCCCCTTTCATTAGAGGACATTTCACATATATGGCTCGCATGTCACTGAAGAACTGGTAAACAATTCTTAGGTTTTTCTGAGTTATATTGAATGCAATAAAATGAATGCTCAAAGATATGACTTTAGCCACTCATCACTGTGTAATATATCTTGAGAAAGATAACTGAAAACATAAGGAGTAGAAGATAGAAATTAGAGGAGGAATGTTTCCTTTTTGACACCACGTTTCTCTTCTGGGACCCCAGTCCATATGAGCCATTACCACATGCATTTACCTGTTTATAACTCCCTGCAGTGTCTCGCTAAATTGCTGAAGCAATTTTACTGAGGGAATCAGACTTGGAACAGGAGGCACAACTTCCTCTGCCTCACCAACTCCTGAGATGTTGGGCAAGATCCAGCTCCTGAACTGGCTTGTGCATTAGGTACAGAGCTCTCCTCTTTAGAATTTTTCAAACAAAAGGTCAAAAGGAAAAATAAGAAAAAAAATTCGTTCTGGGAAAGTGTCAGAGAGTTTTGAATGTAATGGATAGGCATTCATATGTGAATGACGTCAATATCTCCATTCATATTCAACAATTTGGCATCTTCTCAACCCCACATATGTCTGTCTCTGCCCCGGTTTCTGGACTTCTTGGATCCCTGATATATTTTCCTCTTCTCATATCAATCAGTTACTTACAGTTTTGACCTTATTTAAGGGGGAAAAATCTTTTCCTCAGGACACAGGTCTAGGCTTGGGTATTGACATGCAAAATAGTTCCTTGCTGAACTCCTTTGGACAGGAGAATTAGGAATTCCTGAGACATTGATTGGCTTGGTCATGTTTGATTCTCTGCATACAATTTTAAAAAATTAAGACTGGAGGTGACCAAGTGTTGTATCTCAGAGGGTCCCTTCCAGACAGGCCAATTAGCCCATCTGGTAGAGTGCCTGCCTTTCATGCTCAAGGCCCGAGTTCGAGTCCCAAGCACTCTGGGAATGTGGAAATAACAAACAAAGGAAAACAATTTGAGACTCCTAACATTCCACCGTCTCTTTTTCTTTTCTTTTCTCCTCTCATCACAAAAGCAATCAACACTCTAAACAGCACCACCTACTCATGCAACCCAAGTCCACAAACAGTTTTCAGCATGCTACTGTGCTCCAAGATAGCCATGTTCAACACTCACCTGCATTTTTCAGAATACTTGTTCCACGAATTCCCTCTACAATCCTTAGGACAGAGAATAATGGCCTCTCATGAGTATGATTATGAGGATAATTCTTCAGCACATTCTTCAACTGTGCATTGTGCAGATTTCAGGAAATTAAAAATGACAACTGCACTTGTACCTGGCACTCCCCAGACTTCTTTGACCCACTGCCATATTCTCTGGCAATGAAGGGGCTTCCAAACAGAGCACTTTCCACGTGTACCAAATTGTCTATTGGAAAACCAAGAGGTGAACACCAAAGACAACCATGCTTGTCCATGCAACACCTCTCACTCCTGCTTTGGGGTTGCTTGCCTGTGATTTCTTGGAGAATAAAGTTAGGATTTAGGGCTGAATCAATGTATTGATATCATTCAGAAAGTTCACAGGGCACTTAATACCTACTCTCACAATGACATAGAGGCTCCAGTGTCAAGGGGAATAGAGCCTTTCTGAACTCTTGTTAATATTGATTGACGTCCTCAAGACAAGCAGTGCAGGGATTATTGTTGCATATCCCAGGATCAATTGGCTTAAATTGTAAGTCATGAGGGAAAGTGCTGGGAAGTAGGGAATGCCTATGCTCATGGTACTTGAGCCAGAGAAAATGGGAATCAGAATTCACGTATTCGGCTGTCCCTTGGGAGCAACAGAAAAGAGACAGGAACTTGCAAGTTCATTGTTGTCCTGAAAAGGGGAATGATGTTCAGTATTCATGTTAGCACAGACAATGTGCGGACAATGACTACTTCCTGTGTTTGTACTGTAAAATGAGCCTGAAAATGTGTCGTGGAGTTTGAGGTTTGACCATGATCCATGGTAATATTTATTGTGTGTCTTTTCTGTACTTGTGTTCCAGCATCAACACTCTTCAGCTTTTCTGGCCCCACATATATACTTACCCTCATCTTTTACATATCCACCTTGGAAGCTTGGAACCATTCAACTTTCAGCACCATCTATGTTCATGCCTAGTGTTATGCCCTTGAAATTGTGCCCATCATGCCATCACCAGACTGATAACTCATCCCCCCGCATGTGGTCAGCTACATCCTTGGCTGGTTACAGGAGTCCTGATAATATCCGACAGGAAACTGCGACAGAGAGGAATTTGTCTCTCAAGAAGACCAAGCATTTTGTGAATAAAGATAGGCAAATCATCTCTGCATATTGATTGCACTTTAGGTGACCCTGGCAAATACAGTAGTAAGTTTCAGTGTGCAGCCCAGTTGTAAGCCAGCAGCGAAGGGGGAGGTGACAGGAATTTGGAGTGAGCACAGGACATCTCTCCTTGCATATCTGGTTTATCCTGTCCACCTTCCAACAGGAAGGGTGAATGACGCCCTCCTCTCTTCATGAACCAAGAGAGGAGACACTCACATTCACATGGAACATGGACATCCCAGCTTCCATCTCTCTCCTATACACACTTTGTAGGATAGTAGGGGAAGCTGGGCAGACGGAAAGTGATGTGTCCCATATCAAGTATCTCCTAAAATACGGAGATGCACTACATGCTCTACTGTGCTGAGCACTCACCACCCATCTCTCCGTGAGGCTGATAGCATCCTAGGCTAGTTTCCTGAGTCTAAAGAATACCCAGGTTGACAGACTTCTTGAGCAGTGTGGTGGAGAGCAAATCCGCTGGTGCCTGTGATCAGATTGTTGATCCTCGGGCTCTCAAGCACCACTCAGTACCACTTTGTTCCACTGGAATAGGTGGGGGCTAATAGCCTGCATCAGGAGCCAGATGAACTGACTACCATCAAAAACGGTGGCACCAACGGAGAACAGCGCCCCCTAGTGGACCTTGGTGGAAGTGCGAGCTCTCAGACTTCCTCGACCTGCCTCGATATTCTGGGATTCATCATTCATAGACTATTTCCTGGACCCCAGTAAACAAGGACAGAATCATTTCTTCAAGAACGCAAGACCCTGGCACCCGCTCCCTTCATTATCCTCTTACCCTCACAGCAGAGCCACCACATGTGGTGAATGTGGTTTTGAAGTGGGCAGGAAATGAAAGGTCTCTAATTGACAAGGGAACTTGAAGCTTCTGTGTTCTCATTCCACTCCTCTATGACCTCAGTGGAATCTGGGGTGCAGGTGCAATGTCATTGGAGCCACTCGTGAATTTTCATGTTGCCCAAGGCATTACAATCTGCCGATTGCAATCAATTGACTTCTGCGACTGGAGTCTTGAAACCCCGTGAGCTTCACAACCTAGTTTTCCAATGCCTGCTCCTACCGCTTTCATTAGAGGACTTTTCCCATGTATGGCTCCCATGTCACCGGAGAACTGGTAAACAATTCTTACGTTTTTCTGAGTTATATTGATTGCAATAAAATGAATGATCAAGGATATGACTTTAGCCACTTATCACTGTGTAATAAATCTTGAGAGAAATCATGGAAATCAAAAGGAGGATAGAATCGAAATTGGAGAAGGAATGTTTTCTTTTTGCCACCACGTTTCTATTCTGGGACCCCAGTCCATATGTGCCATCACATATGCATTTCCCTTTTTATATCTCCCTGCAGTGTCTCCCTAAATTTCTGAAGCACTTTTACTGAGGGAAACAGGATTGAAACAGGAGGCACAGTTTCCTCTACCTCACCAACTCCAGAGATGGTGGGCAAGATCCAGCTCCTGAACTTGCTTGTGCATTATGTACAGCTCTCTTCTCTTTCTAATTTTTCAAAGAAAAGATTAAAAGGAAAAATGAGAAAAAAATTCTTTCTGGGAAAGTGTCAGATTGTTTTGAGTGAAATGGATAGGCATTCATATGTGAATGATCCCCAATATCTCCATTCATATTCACCAATTTAGCATCGTCTCAATCCCACATATTTCTGCCTCTGCCCCGGGATCTGGCTTCCTTGGATCCCTGATATATTTTCCTGCTCTCGGATGAATCAGCTACTTCAATTTTTGACCTTATTTACAGGGGAAAATTTTTTACTTAGGACACAGGGCTAGGCTTGGGTATTGACATGCAAAATAGTTCCTTGCTGTGTTGTTTTGGACTAGAGAATTAGGAATTCCTGAGACCTTGATTGGCTTGGTCAAGTTTGATTCTCTGCATACAATTTCACTAATTAAGACTGGAGGTGATCAAGTGTTGTATCTCAGAGGATCCCTTCAAGAGCAGGCCATTTAGCACAACTGGTAGTGTGCCTGCCTTGCATCCTAGAGGTCCAGGTTTGAGTCCCAAGCACTCTGGGAACGTGGAAATAACAAAAAAAGGAAAACATTTTGAGCCTCCTAATCTTCCACCATCACTTTTTTTTTCTTTTCTCCTCTCATCACAAAAAGAATCAACACTCTAAACCAGCAAAAACTTCCCATGCAACCCAAGTCCACCAACAGCTTTCAGCAGGCTACTGTGCTCCAAGAGAGCCCTGCTCAACACTCACCTGCATTTCTTCAGAGTACTTGTTCCACGAAGTCCCTCTACACTCCTTAGGACAGAGAAAACTGGCCTCTCATGAGTATGCTTATGAGGATAATGCTTCAGCATCTTCTTCAGCTGTGCATTGTGCAGAAGATTTCAGGAAATTCAAAATGACAACCGCAATTTTACCTGGAACTCCCCAGTCTTCTTCAACCCACTGCCATACCCACTGGCCCTGATGGAGCATCTACAGCAGAGCACTTTCCACGTGTACCACATTGTCTACTAGAAAACCAAGAGGTGAACACAAAAGACAACCATGCTTGTCCCTGGAACTCCACTCATCCTTGCTTTGCAGACGCTTGCCTGTGATTTCCTGGAGAATAAAGTTAGGATTTGGGGCTGAATCAATCTTAGCATGTATTGATAGCATTCAGGAGGTTCACAGGTCATTTAATACCTACTCTCCCAATGTCACTGGAGTGTCAAGAGGAATGGAGCTCTTCTATAGAATCTTGTTAATATTGATGGACGTCCTCAAGACAAGCATTGCAGGGATTAGTGTTGCATATCCCAGGATCACCTGACTTAAATTGGAGGACCTGGGGGAAAGTGATGGGAAGTTGGGAATGCCTATGCTCATGGTTCTTGTGCCAGAGAAAATAGGAATCAGCATTCACATATTTGGCTGTCCCTTGGGAGCAACAGAAAAGAGACAGGAACTTGCAAGGTCATTCTTGCCCTGAATAGGGGCATGATGTTCAGTATTCATGTTAGCACAGACAATGTGCGGACAATGACTACTTCCTGCGTTTGTACTGTATAATGAGCCTGAATATATGTCGTGGAGTTTGAGGCTTGACCATGGTCCATTGCGAGTTTCATCGGGTGTCTTTTCTGTACATGTGTTCATGCATCAACACCCTTCAGCTTATCTGGCCCCACAAATATACTTACTCTCATCTTTTGAATATTCACCTTGGAAGCTTGGAACCATTCAAATTTCAGCACCATCTATTTTCATGCCTAGTGTTATGCCCTTGAAATTGTGTCCATGATGCCATTGCCAGAATGATAATTCATCCCCCTGCTTGTTGTCTGCTCTGTCCTGCAGCTGGTAGAGGACTTCTGGTAATATCCCACAAGAAATTGCGACAGAGATGTATTTGTATCTCAAGAAGACCAACCATTTTGAGAATACAGATAGGCAAATCATCTCTGCATCTTGTTTTGATTTAATGTGACCCTGCCAAATACAGTAGGTAAGTTTCAGTGTGGAGCCCAGTTGTAAACCAGCAGCGAAGTAGGAGGGGACATGCAGTTGGAGTGAGCACAGAACATCTCTCCTTGCATGTCAGGTTAATCCTGTCCTCCAACCAAAAGGCAGGGTGATTGACACGTTCCTCTCTTCATGAACCAAGAGAGGAGACACTCACATTCACATGGAACATGGACATCCCAGCTTCCATCTCTCTCCTATCCACAATTCGTAGGATAGTAGCGGAAGCTGGGCAGATGGAATTTGATGTGTCCCATACCAAGGATCTCCTAAAATATGGAGATGCACTGCATGCTCTACTGCACTGAGCACTCACCACCCATCTCTCCGTGAGGCTGAGAGCATCCTTGACTAGTTTTCTGAGTCTAAAGAAAACCCAGGTTGTCCATTTCTTGAGCAGTGTGGCGGAGAGCAAATCCGCTGGTGCCTGTGATCAGATTGTTGATCCACTGGCTCTCAAGCACCACTCAGTACCACTTTGTTCCACTGGAATAGGTGGGGGCTAATAGCCTGCATCAGGAGCCTGATGAGCTGCCTGCCATCACAAACGGTGGGACCAACGGAGAACACCGCCACCTAGTGGACCTTGGTGGAAGTGCGAGCTCTCTGAATTCAATGGGATCCCTTGTCTTGCCTGAATATTCTGGGATTTATAGTTTATAACGTATTTCCTGGACTCCCGGGCAACAAGGATAGAATCATTTCTTCAAGAACGCAAGACCCTGGCACCCGCTCCCTTCATTATCCTCTTACCCTCACAGTAGAGCAACCACATGTCGTGAATGTGATTTTGAAGAGGGCAGGAAATGAAAGGTCTCTGGCTGACATGGGAAACATGATGCTTCCGTGTTCTCATTCAACTCCTCTATGATTTCAGCTGGAATCTGGGGTGCAGGTGCAATGTCATTGGAGCCACTCGTGAATTTTCATGTTGCCCACAGTATTACAATCTGGCGATTGCAATCAATTGACCTCTCCTCCTGGAGTTTGAAAGCCTGTGAGCTTCACAACCTAGCTTTTCAATGCCTGCTCCTACCGCTTTCATTAGAGGACTTTTCCCATGTATGGCTCCCATGTCACCGAGAACTGGTAAACAATTCTTACGTTTCTCTGAGTTATATTGATTGCAATAAAATGAATGATCAAGGATATGACTTTAGCCACTTATCTCCGTGTAATAAATCTTGAGAGAAATCATGGAAATCAAAAGGAGGATAGGATCGAAATTGGAGAAGGAATGTTTTCTTTTTGCCACCACGTTTCTATTCTGGGACCCCAGTACATATGAGTCATCACAACATGCATTTGCCTGTTTATATCTTCCTGCAGCGTCTCCCTAAATTTCTGAAGCACTTTTACTGAGGGAAACAGGCTTGAAACAGGAGGCACAGTTTCTTCTACCTCACCAACTCCAGAGATGGTGGGCAAGATCCAGCTCCTGAACTTGCTTGTGCATTATGTACAGCTCTCTTCTCTTTCTAATTTTTCAAAGAAAAGATTAAAAGGAAAAATGAGAAAAAAATTCTTTCTGGGAAAATGTCAGATAGTTTTGAATGAAATGGATAGGCATTCATAAGGGAATGATCCCCAATATCTCCATTCATATTCACCAATTTACAATCTTCTCAATCCCACATATTTCTGCCTCTGCCCCAGTTTCGGGCCTCCTTGGATCCCTGATATATTTTCCTGCTCTCAGATGAATCAGCTACTTCCATTTTTTACCTTATTTAGAGGGGAAAAATCTTTTCCTTAGGACACAGGGCTAGGCTTGGGTATTGACATGCAAAATAGTTCCTTGCCAGATTGTTTTGGACAAGAGTATTAGGAATTCCTGAGACATTGATTGGCTTGGTCTTGTTTGATTCTCTGCATACAATTTCACTAATTAAGACTGGAGTTGATCAAGTGTTGTATCTTAGAGGGTCCCTTCGAGAGCAGGCCATATAGCACAACTGTTGTTGTGCCTGCCTTGCATCCTGGAGGTCCAGGTTTGAGTCCCAAGCACTCTGGGAATGTGGAAGTTACAAACAAAAGAAAACAGTTTGAGCATCCTAACCTTCCACCGTCTTTTTTTCTTTTCCTTTCTCCTCTTGTCACAAAAAGAATCAACACCCTCGAACAGCAACAACTTCCCATACAAACCAAGTCCACCAACAGCTTCCAGCAGGCTACTGTGCTCCAAGAGAGCCCTGCTCAACACTCACCTGCATTTCTTCAGAGTACTTGTTCCACGAAGTCCCTCTACACTCCTTAGGACAGAGAAAACTGGCCTCTCATGAGTATGCTTATGAGGATTATTCTTCAGCATCTTCTTCAGCTGTGCATTGTGCAGAAGTTTTCAGGAAATTCAAAATGACAAATGCACTTTTACCTGGAACTCCCCAGTCTTCTTCAACCCACTGCCATACCCACTGGCCCTGACGGGGCTTCCACAGCAGAGCCCTTTCCACGTGTACCACATTGTCTACTAGAAAACCAAGAGGTGAACACAAAAGACAACCATGCTTGTCCCTGCAACTCCTCTCACCCTTGCTTTCCAGACGCTTGCCTGTGATTTCTTGGAGAATAAAGTTAGGATTTGGGGCTGAATCAATCTTAGCATGTATTGATAGCATTCAGGAGATTCACAGGTCTTTTAATACCTACTCTCCCAATGTCACTGGAGTGTCAAGAGGAATGGAGCTCTTCTGTAGAATCTTGTTAATATTGATGGACGTGCTCAAGGCAAGCATTGCAAGGATTAGTGTTGCATATCCGAATACCAACTGGCTTAAATTGTAGGACGTGGGGGAATGTGATGGGAAGTTGGGAATGTCTATGCTCATTGTTCTTGTGCCAGAGAAAATAGGAATCAGCATTCACATATTTGGCTGTCCCTTGGGAGCAACAGAAAAGAGACAGGAACTTGCAAGGTCATTCTTGCCCTGAATAGGCGAATGATGTTCAGTATTCATGGTAGCACAGACAATGGGCAGACAATGACTATTTCCTGTGCTTGTACTGTATAATGAGCCTGAATATATGTCGTGGAGTTTGAGGCATGACCATGGTCCATTGCCAGTTAAATCTGATTCTTTTCTGTACTTCTGTTCCTGCATCAAGACCCTTCAGTTTATCTGGTCCCACAAATATACTTACTCTCATGTTTTGAATATTCACCTTGGAAGCTTGGAACCATTCAAATTTCAGCACCATCTGTGTTCATGCCTAATGTTATGTCCTTGAAATTGTGCCCATGATGCCATTGCCAGAATGATAATTCATCCCCCTGCTTGTTGTCTGCTCTGTCCTGCAGCTGGTAGAGGACTTCTGGTAATATCCCACACGAAATTGCGACAGAGATGTATTTGTATCTCAAGAAGACCAACCATTTTGTGAATACAGATAGGCAAATCATCTCTGCATCTTGTTTTGATTTAATGTGACCCTGCCAAATACAGTAGGTAAGTTTCAGTGTGGAGCCCAGTTGTAAGCCAGCAGGGAAGGAGGAGGGGACACGCAGTTGGAGCGAGCACAGAACATCTCTCCTTGCATGTCAGGTTAATCCTGTCCACCATCCAACAGGCAGGTGAATGACTCCCCCCCCTCTTCATGAAGCAAGAGAGGAGACACTCACATTCACATGGAACATGGACATCCCAGCTTCCATCTCTCTCCTATCCACACTTCGTAAGACTGTCGGGGAAGCTGGGCAGATGGAAAGTGATGTGTCCCATATGAAGGATCTCCTAAAATACAGAGATGCACTGCATGCTCTACTGTGCTGAGCACTCACCACCCATCTCTCCGTGAGGCTGAGAGCATCCTTGACTAGTTTTCTGAGTCTAAAGAAAACCCAGGTTGTCCCATTTCTTGAGCAGTGTGGTGGAGAGCAAATCCGCTGGTGCCTGTGCTGATTGTTGATCCACGGGCTCTCAAGTTCCACTCAGTCCCAGTTTGTTCCACTGGAATAGGTGGGGGCTAATAGACTGCATCAGGAGCGACATGAGCTGCCTGCCATCAAAAACGGTGGGACCAACGGAGAACATCGCCACCTAGTGGACCTGGATGGAAGTGCGAGCTCTCACATTTCAATGGTATCCCTTGTCCTGCCTCAATATTCTGGGATTTATAGTTCATAGCCTATTTCCTGGACTCCCAGGCAACAAGGATAGAATCATTTCTTCAAAATGGCAAGATTCTGGCACCCGCTCCCTTCATTATCCTCTTACCCTCACAGCAGAGCCACCACATGTCGTGAATGTGGTTTTGAAGTGGGCAGGAATTGAAAGGTCTCTGGTTGACATGGGAACTGTGAGGCTTCTGTGTTCTCATTCCACTCCTCTATGACCTCAGTGGAATCTGGGGTGCAGGTGCAATGTCCTTGGAGCCACTTGTGAAATTTCATGTTGCCCAAAGCATTACAACATGGCGATTGCATTCAATTGACTTCTCCTACTGGAGTCTTTAAAGCCCTTGAGCTTCACAACCTAGTTTTCCAAAGCCTGCTCCTGCCGCTTTCATTAGAGGACTTTTCCCATATATGGCTCCCATGGAACTGGAGAACTGGTAAACAATTCTCACGTTTTTCTGAGTTATATTGATTGCAATAAAATGAATGCTCAAGGATATGACTTTAGCCACTTATCTCTGTGTAATAAATCTTCAGAGAAATCATTGAAATCAAAAGGAGGATAGGATAGAAATGTGAGAAGGAATGTTTCCTTTTTGCCACCACATTTCTATTGTGGGACTCCAGTCCATATGAGCCATCACCACAAGCATTTGCCTGTTTATATCCCCTGCAGCATCTCCCTAAATTTCTGAAGCACTTTTACTGAGGGAAACAGGCTTGAAACAGGAGGCACAGTTTCCTCTACTTCACCAACTCCAGAGATGGTGGGCAAGATCCAGCTCCTGAACTTGCTTGTGCATTATGTACAGCTCTCTTTTCTTTAGAATTTTTCAAAGAAAAGATCAAAAGGAAAAATAAGACACAATTTTTTTCTGAGAAAGTGTCAGATAGTTTTGAATGAAATGGATAGGCATTCATATGTGAATGATCCCCAATATCTCCAATCATATTCACCAATTTAGCATCTTCTCAATCCCACATATTTCTGCCTCTGTACTGGTTTCTGGCCTCGTTGGATCCCTGATATATATTCCTAATCTCGGACGAATCAGCTAAATCCATTTTTGACCTATTTAGAGGGGAAATATCTTTTCCTTAGGACACAGGGCTAGGCATGTGTATTGACATGCAAAATAGTTCCTTGCCGGAATGATATGTACAAGAGAATTAGGAATTACTGAGACATTCACTGGCTTGGTCATGTTTGATTCTCTGCATACAATTTCACTAATTAAGTCTGGAGGTGATCAAGTGTTGTATCTCAGAGTGTGCTTCCAGAGCAGGCCATTTTGCACAACTGGTAGTGTGCCTGCCTTGCATCCTAGAGGTCCTGGTTCGAGTCCCAAGCACTCTGGGAATGTGAAAATAACAAACAAAAGAAAACATTTTGAGTCTCCTAACATTACACAGTCTCTTTTTCTTTTCTTTTCTCCTCTCATCACAAAAAGAATCAACACCCTCGAACAGCAACAACTTCCCATACAACCCAAGTCCACCAACAGCTTCCAGCAGGCTACTGTGCTCCAAGAGAGTCGTGCTCAACACTCACCTGCATTTCTTCAGAGTATTTGTTCCAAGAAGTCCCTCTACACTCCTTAGGACAGAGAAAACTGGCCTCTCATGAGTGTGCTTATGAGGATAAACCTTCAGCAAATTCTTCAGCTGTGCATTGTGCAGAAGATTTCAGGAAATTCAAAATGACAACTGCACTTTTACCTGACACTCCCCAGGCTTCTTCAACCCACTGCCATACCCACTGGCCCTGACGGGGCTTCCACAGCAGAGCACATTCCACGTGTACCACATTGTCTACTAGAAAACCAAGAGGTGAACACAAAAGACAACCATGCTTGTTCCTGGAACTCCTCTCACCCTTGCTTTGCAGACACTTGCCTGTGATTTCTTGGAGAATAAGGTTAGGATTAGGGGCTGAATCAATCTTAGCATGTATTGATAGCATTCAGCAGGTTCACAGTTCATTTAATACCTACTCTCCCAGTGTCACTGGAGTGTCAAGAGGAATGGAGCTCTTCTGAAGAGTCTTGTTAATATTGATGGACATCCTCAAGACAAGCATTGCAGGTATTAGTGTTGCATATCCCAGGATCAACTGGCTTAATTTGTAGCATGTGGGGGAAAGTGAAGGGATGTTGGGAATTCCTATGCTCATGTTTCTTGGGCCAGAGAAAATAGGAATCAGCATTCACTTATTTGGCTGTCCCTTGGGAGCAACAGAAAAGAGACAGGAACTTGCAAGGTCATTCTTGCCCTGAATAGGGGAATGATGTTCAGTATTCATGGTAGCACAGACAATGGGCTGACAATGGCTACTTCCTGTGTTTGTACTGTATAATGAGCCTGAATATATGTCGTGGAGTTTGAGGCTTGACCATGGTCCATTGCGAGTTTCATCGGGTGTCTTTTCTGTACATGTGTTCCTGCATCAACACCCTTCAGCTTATCTTGCCCCACAAATATACTTACTCTCATCTTTTGAATATTCACCTTGGAAGCTTGGAACCATTCAAATTTCAGCAACATCTATTTTCATGGCCAGTGTTATGCCCTTGAAATTGTGCCCATGATGCCATTGCCAGAATGATAATTCATCCCCCTGCTTGTTGTCTGCTCTGTCCTGCAGCTGGTAGAGGACTTCTGGTAATATCCCACACAAAATTGCGACAGAGATGTATTTGTCTCTCACGAAGACCAACCACTTTGTGAATACAGATAGGCAAATCATCTCTGCATCTTGTTTTGATTTAATGTGACCCTGCCAAATACAGTAGGTAAGTTTCAGTGTGGAGCCCAGTTGTAAGCCAGCAGTGAAGAAGGAGGGGACAGGCAGATGGAGTGAGCACAGAACATCTCTCCTTGCATGTCAGGTTAATCCTGTCCTCCATCCAACAGGCAGGGTGAATGACTCCCCCTTCTCTTCATGAAGCAAGAGAGGAGACACTCACATTCACATGGAACATGGACATCCCAGCTTCCATCTCTCTCCTATCCACACTTCGTAAGACTGTCGGGGAAGCTGGGCAGATGGAAAGTGATGTGTCCCATATGAAGGATCTCCTAAAATACAGAGATGCACTGCATGCTCTACTGTGCTGAGCACTCACCACCCATCTCTCCGTGAGGCTGAGAGCATCCTTGACTAGTTTTCTGAGTCTAAAGAAAACCCAGGTTGTCCCATTTCTTGAGCAGTGTGGTGGAGAGCAAATCCGCTGGTGCCTGTGATCAGATTGTTGATCCACGGGCTCTCAAGTTCCACTCAGTCCCAGTTTGTTCCACTGGAATAGGTGGGGGCTAATAGACTGCATCAGGAGCCAGATGAGCTGCCTGCCATCAAAAACGGTGGGACCAACGGAGAACATCGCCACCTAGTGGACCTTGGTGAAAGTGCGAGCTCTCAGACTTCAATGGGATCCCTTGTCCTGCCTTGATATTCTGGGATTTATAGTTCATAGCCTATTTCCTGGACTCCCGGGCAACAAGGATAGAGTCATTTCTTCAAAAACGCAAGACCCTGGCACCCGCTCCCTTCATTATCCTCTTACCCTCAACGCAGAGCCACCACATATCCTGAATGTGGTTTTGAAGCGGGCAGGAAATGAAAGGTCTCTGCTTGACATGGGAACCGTGACACTTTCGTGTTCTCATTCCACTCCTCTATGACCTCAGCTGGAATCTGGGGTGCAGATGCAATGTCATTGGTGCCACTCGTGAAATTTCATGTTGCCCAAGGCATTACAATCTGAGGAGTGCAAACAATTGACTTCTCCTACTGGAGTCTTGAAACCCCATGAGCTTCACAACCTAGCTTTTCAATGCCTGCTCCTACCGCTTTCATTAGAGGACTTTTCCCATATATGGCTCCATGTCACAAGAGAAATGGTAAACAATTCTTACGTTTTTCTGAGTTATATTGATTGCAATGAAATTAATGCTCAAGGATATGACTTTAGTCACTTATCTCAGTTTAATAAATCTTCAAAGAAATAACTGAAAACATAAAGAGGAGAAGATAGAAATTGGAGAAAGAATGTTTTCTTTTTGCCAACACGTTTCTATTCTGGGACAACAGTCCATATGAGCCATCACCACATGCATTTGCCTGTTGATATCTCCCTGCAGCATCTCGATAAATTGCTGAAGCACTTTTACTGAGTGAAAGAGGCTTGGAACAGGAGGCACAATTTCCTCTGCCTCACCATTTCCAGAGATGGTGGGCCAGATCCAGCTCATGAACTGACTTGTGCATTATATACAGCTGTCTGCTCTTTAGAATTTTTAAAGAAAATGTCAAAAGGAAAAATAAAAAAAAATTCTTTCTGGGAAAGTGTTAGATAGTTTTGAATGAAATGGATAGGCATTCATATGTGAATGATCCCCAATAAGTCCATTCATATTCACCAATTTAGCATCTTCTCAATCCCACATATTTCTGCCTCTGCTCTGGTTTCTGGCCTCCTTGGATCCCTGATATATTTTCCTGCTATCGGATCAATCAGCTACTTCCATTTTTGACCTTATTTAAGAGTGGAAAAATCTTTTCCTCAGGACACAGGGCTACAAGTATTGATATGCAATATAATTCCTTCCCGGATTGGTTTGGTCGGGAGAATTACGAATTCCTGAGACATTGTGTGGCTTTGTCATGTTTGATTTTCTGCATACAATTTCACAAATTAAGACTGGAGGTGATCAAGTGTTGTAACTCAGAGGGTCCCTTCAAGAGCAGGCCATATAGCTCATCTGGTAGAGTGCCTGCCTTGCATCCATGAGGCCCGGATTCCAGTCCTAAGCACTATGGGAATGTGGAAATAGCAAACAATGGAGAAAATTGAGCCTCCTAACCTTCCACCACCTCTTTTTATTTTCTTTTCTCCTCTTAGCAAAAAGGAATCAACTTTCTAAAACAGCACCAAATTCTCTTGCAAACCAAGTCCACCAACAGCTTTCAGCAGGCTACTGTACACCATGAGAGCCGTGCTCAACACTCACCTGCATTTCTTCAGAGTACTTGTTCCACAAAGTCCCTCTACACTCCTTAGGACAGAGAAAATCGGTCTCTCATGAGTATGCTTATGAGGATAATTCTTCAGCACATTCTTCACCTGTGCATTGTGCAGAAGATTTCAGGAAATTCAAAATGACAACCGCACTTGTACCTGGCACTCCCGTCTTCTTCGGCCCACTGCCAAAATCTCTGGCCATGATGGGGCTTCCACAGTAGAGCACTTTCCACGTGTACCACATTGTCTACTGGAAAACCAAGAGGTGAACACAAAAGACAACCATGCTTGTCCCTGGAACTCCTGTCACAATGCTTTGCAGACGCTTGCATGTGATTTCTTAGAGAATAAAGTTAGGATTTGGGGCTGAATCAATGTTAGCATGTATTGATAGCATTCAGATCGTTCACAGGATATAGAATACATACTCTCCCAATGTCATTGGGGCTCCAGGATCAAAAGGAATGGAGTCCTTCAGTAGACTCTTGTTAATATTGTTGGACATCCTCAAGACAAGCAGTGCAGGGATTAGTGTTGCATATCCCAGGATCTACTGGCTTCAATTGTAGGTCCTGGGGGAAGGTGCTGTGAAGTTGGGACAGCATATGCTTATGGTACTTATGCCAGAAAATATAGGAATCATGATTTGTATATTTGGCTGTCCCTTGGGAGCAACAGAAATGAGAAAGAAATTTGCAAGGGCATTGTTGTTCTCAAAAAAGGAATGAGGTTCGTTATTCATGGTTGCATAGAGAATGAGTGGCCAAGAAATTCTTCCTGTGTTTGTAGTGTATGATGTGACTGAATATATGTCGTAGAGTTTTGGGTGGACCATGATCATTGGCGAGTTTCATAGGGTCTCTTCTCCGAATTGGATTTCTAGCATCACCACCCCTCAGCGCTTCACACCTCCCAAATATCCTTTTTCTCTTCTTTTGAATATTCAGCTTAGGAGCTTTGAACAATTCCACTTTCAACACGGTCTAGTTTCAAAGCATGTCTTATGCCCTGTGATACTGTGCTCATCATGCCATCACCAGGCTGGTAATATTTCCCCGGCTTGTTTTCTGCTTCATCCTGGGGCTGCTTAGAGGAGTTCTGGCATATTTCACAGGCACTTGCAACAGAGGGGTATTTGTTTGGTCGAGAGGAAAAACCAAATTGTGAATAAATTTTGCAAGTCATTTCTGCATCTAGAGTCAATTTGATGTGACCGTGGAAAAATCCCAGTAGGCTGCATTTGGGGTACAGCCCGGTAGTAAGGCCACAGCCATGGAGATGGTGTCTTGCATTGGAGTGTGCACAGAACAACTGTCCTCGCATGTCAGGTTTGAGCTGTCCTCCTTCCAACAGGCTGAGCGATTGACTCCCTACTCCCTTCATGAGCCACCAGAGCAGCCCCTCACCTTCACATGGAACATGGACATCCCATGTTCCAATCTGTCTCCTTTTTGACTTCCTAGGATATGAGGAGAAACCCAACAGATAGAATGTGATGTGTCCCAAATCAATGATCACCCAAACTATTGGCTGCACTGCATACTCTACTGAGGTGAGCTCTCACCACCCATCTGTCCTTGTGGCTGCTAGGCCCCCAGGCTAGTTTCCTGACTCTGAAGAGAATCCAGGTGGTATGAGTCCTGGAGGAGTGGGGTCGGAGAGCAAATCTACTGGTCCCAATGTTAAGATTGTTGACCCACGTACCCTCCAACAGCCCTCGGTCCCAGGTTGTTCCACTGGAATTTGTGGGGGCTAATAGGATGAATCAGGAGCCAGATGAGCTGCCTGTCAGCAAGATCGGTGGGGCCAAAGGAGCACAGCAACACCTAGTGGACTTGGGTGGAAGTGCGAGCTGTCAGACTTCAATGGGATCCCTTGTCCTGCCTGGATATGGGGCAACATTTTGCTCATGAGACGCTATACAGATTAGAGCCTGTTTACTTGTCGCCTGGGCTCCAAGAATAGAATCATTTATTCAAAAATGAAAGACTCTGGCACCCGCTCTTTTCATCTATCCTGTAACGTGCTCGGGTGAGCCACCACATATCTTGAATGTTGGTTTGAAGCGGTCAGGACCTGAATGGCCTCTGGTTGCCATGGGAACCGTGAGACTTCCAGTTTTGGAGTCCACTCCTCTATGATGTCAGGTGGAATCTGGGTTGCATGTGCAATGTCACTGGAGCCACTGGTGAAAGTTCATGTTTCTGAAGGCTTTACAAAACCTTGGGGAGTGCAATATAGTGACTACTCCTTCCGCAGACTTGAAAACCCACGACTTTCACTACCTAGATTAACAAAGCCTGCTCATTTCCTTTGATTAGAGAACTAATCCCATGTGTGCTTCTCATGTAACAGGAGGACTGCTAACCAATTGTTACATTTTTCTGACTGGAAATCACTGCAACAAAATGAATGAAGGATCAATGATATGACTTTAGCCACTTATCACTCTGTCATAAATCTTGAGAGTAGTAACTGAAAAAATAACGAGGAGAAGACAGAAATTGGATGAGGAATATTTTCCTTTTGCCACCAAGTTTCGTTTCTGGGACCCCAGATCATATGAGCCATCTCCACGAGCCTTTGCCTGTTTATATCTCCCAAAAATGTCTGGCTAAATTGCTGAAGCACTTTTACTGAAGGAGAAAGGATTAGAACAGAAGGAACGACTTCATCTTCCTCACCAATTCTTGAGACTGTGGGCAAAACCCAGCACGTGAACTGGCTTGGCCATTATGCACAGCACTCTGCTGTTTTGAATTTTTCAAAGAAAAGATCTAAAGGAAAAATAAGAAATAGAATACTTTCTAGGAAAATGTCAGTTGATTTTACATGTAATGGCTAGGCATTCATGTGTAAATGATCACAATATGTCCATTTGTTCTCAACAATTGAGCATTTCCTCAAACTCACATAGTCCCGCCTCTGCCCCTGTACCTGTTTTTCTTGGAACCATGATATATTATTCTACTCACGGATCAAGCAGCTCATTCCTTTTTCATCCTTAATGAAGAGGGGAAAATCCTTTCTCTCAGCCCACAGGGCTAGGCTTGTGTATGGACATTCAAAAATTTCCTTGCTTGATTGATGTGAACAGGAGAATTAAGAATTCCATGGACATGGTTTGGATTGGTCATGACTGCCTGTCTGCATACAATTTCACAAATTATGTCTGTAGGTGATCAAGTGTGGTAACTCAGAGAACCATTCCAGTGCAGGCCATGTAGCACTCCTTCTAGAGTGCCTGCCTCTCATGTTGGAGGCCCAGTTTCGAGTCCCCAGCACTGTGGGATTTGGAAATAACAAACAAACAAAACCAACCTTCCATTGTCTCTTTTCCTTTTCTTTTCTCCTCTTCTCATGGGAGAATCAACACTCTAAAGAAGCACAAATTTCGGAGGAGGTTCAAGATGGCGGACTAGAGGGCAGCTGCATTTCATGTTGCTCCAGGACTCAAGATTCAAAAGAGGCGATAGTGACTTGGATCCAACTCAAAGCCTCCGGGTGAGTTTCTCCCATAGGGGAGGCGTCCTGGATGGGACAGTAGCCCCGGAACACAGAGAACTTTGTGAAGTAGAGTGACTCAGTGAGACGCCCCTCCCCCGCTGGAGCGATAAATACGGACAGCGAAGCGGAGCGAAAAAATGGCAGGATTGAAGTTTCCAGGACTGTGGGCAGCTTTTCTAACCTAAGGAGACTCGTCTGTGAAGGGTGAGGCTCCCAAGCCCAGGAGGGAGGTCCGGGCCCCTGGGAATGTTGCCTGAGAAGGCTGCCTTGCCCAGGCGACAAGACACACCTCCCCCCACTGGAGCAGTGAACTTGGAAAGCGGGGAACTTTGCAAAGGAGGTTGTGTGACACACCGCTTGGTTTTGGAGCGATCTGCCAGGTCTCCAACGGCTGCCAGAAAAAGAGTGGGGCGGCGAGTTGTTTGGATCCAGCAACCACCTGAGAAATGGGAGGGGGCTGTCCAGAGGAGGTGGAGTTACACAGTGAGTGCCTTGGTCTCCAAGTGCCCACACAGAGCACCGGGTAGCTGCCTGGATGAAGAGATGAGTGACGGGTCACTGGGGCTTGGAGCATATGTATGAGGCTCCAAGTGACTGGTCAGAGGGTGGGTCGCATAGCCAGGCGATTAGGTGCATAGCACGGTCCGGTCCAGGGACCTAGGCAACTTTTCTTGAATGAACTACACAGAGACAAGCTGAGGGGCGAAGTGAAGGTTATAGGACTGTGGGTAGCTTCTCTAAGAAGAGACAACCTAAGGAGACTCGTCTACGAAGGGTGAGGCTCCCAGGCCCAGGAGGTAGGTCTGGGCCCCTGGGAAGGCTGCCCTGCCCAGACAGCAAGACACACCTCTCCCCGCTGGAGCAGTGAACTCGGAATGTGGGGAACCTTGCAGAGGAGGCTGAGCAGCACACCGTGTGGTTTATTTGTTTTCTGGAGCAATCTGCCTGGGCTCTGGGGGTTGCCAGAGAAAGAGTTGGGCGGCGAGCTATTTGGATTCAGCAACTGCCTGAACAACGGGGAGGGGGCTGTCCTGAGGAGGTGGAGGTGTGCAGTGAGTGGCTTGGTCTCCAAGCGCCCACACAGAACACCGGGTGGCTGCCTGGAGGAAGAGACGAGTAACAGGTCACTGGGGCTTGGAGCATATGTATGAGGCTCCAAGTGACTGCTCAGAGGAGGGGTCGCATAGCCAGGCGATTAGGTGCAAAGCACGGTCCGAGCCGGGGATCTAAGCACCTTTTCTTGAAAGAGCTACACAGAGACCAGCTGAGGGGTGGAGCGAAGGTTCCAGGACTGCGGGCAGCTTCTCTGAGGAGGGACCACCTAAGGAGACTCGTCTGCAAAGGGGAGGGCTGCCAAGCCCAGGAGGTAGGTCCAGGCCCCTGGAAACGTTGCCTGGGAAGGCTGCCCTGCCCAGGCGGTAGTTGTGGACTGAGGGGAAACTCTAGGAGGGGAACGGACTAGCGAGACCTCCCCACCAGGTGGGTCTTCCCCGCCGAGTGAGGTTTTCCCACAAAGACGGTAAAACAAAAGACACAGGCCCAAACAGGCATTGCCTCAGCCCGCAGTCTAGTTCCCCTTTGGATGATCATTGGTCAACAAGTAGAGGCACCTCTGCCCTCTAGCAGGGAATATAACCCACCTGAAGACCACCACCACTAGAGAGGCAGCTACCTAGGGGAACACCGAAGTATCAACTTCCTCTAAGACTTCAGGCTACTGAAGGATAAGAGGGGATACACTAGCAATCTTCAGGGACATTATAAGTCAATAGAGGAAATCTGCAACATTTCTGCAGTCCACTGACACCTGAACGGCATGAGAAAACAAGGGAATAAAATGCCTCAAACAAATCTGGATGTTATATCAATAAAATCCAATGACAGCATGGCAGAAGAAATGTCAGAAAGGGAGTTCAGAATATACATAATCAACATGATAAGGGAAGCAAACGATGAAATGAAAGAGCAAATGCAGGCATTGAATGAACGCACCAATAGACAGTTAAAAGAGCAAATACAGGCAGCAAAAGACCATTTCAATAAAGAGTTAGAGATATTGAAAAAAAAACAAACAGAAATCCTTGAAATGAAGGAAACAATAAACCAAATTAAGAACTCCATAGAAACCACAACCAATAGGATAGAACACCTGGAAGACAGAACCTCAGATATTGAGGACAAAATATTTAACCTCGAAAACAAAGTCGAACAGACAGAGAAGATGGTAAGAAATCATGAACAGAATCTCCAAGAACTATGGGATATCATGAAAAGGCCAAATTTGAGAATTATTGGGATTGAGGAAGGCTTAGAGAAACAAACCAAAGGAATGAACAACCTATTCAATGAGATAATTTCAGAAAATTTCCCAAATCTGAAGAACGAAATGGAAAATCAAGTTCAAGAGGCTTATAGGACTCCAAATACACAAAATTACAACAGACCCACACCAAGGCACATTATAATGAAAATACCTAACATACAAAATAAAGACAGAATCTTAAAGGCTGTGAGACAAAAGAACCAAATTACATTCAGGGGGAAACTAATACGGATATCAGCAGATTTTTCAATCCAGACCTTAAAAGCTATAAGGGCCTGGAATAACATTTTTCAAGCCCTAAAAGAAAATGGATGCCAACCAAGAAACCTATACCCCGCAAAACTTACCTTCAGATTTGATGATGAAATAAAATCCTTCCATGATAAACAAAAGCTAAAAGAATATACAAAAAGAAAGCCAGCATTACAGAACATTCTCAGCAAAATATTCCATGAAGAAGATATGAAAAACAAAGAAGCAAATCAGCAAAGGGAGGAGATATCCTAAAGGAACTCTGAAATAAAGAGGAACCAAGTCGTTTCAAAAATAAGCAAATAAATGAATAAAATGAGTCATATGACCGGGAATACAAATCATATCTCAATAATAACCCTGAATATTAATGGCCTGAATTCATCAATCAAAAGACATAGACTGGCAGATAGGATTAAAAAGTAAGATGCAACAGTATGTTGCCTGCAAGAGACTCATCTCTTAGAAAGAGATACCCAAAGACTAAAGGTGAAAGGATGGGAAAAAACTTACCATGCACATGGACCCAGCAAAAAAGCTGGGGTATCCATCCTCATTTCAGATAATGTGGACTTCACGTCAAAGTTAACCAGAAGGGATAAGGAAGAACATTTCATAATGCTTAAGGGAACCATAAATCAGCAAGACATAACAATCATAAACATCTATGCCCCAAACAGTGGCTCACCCATGTATGTCAAACAAATCCTTCTCAATCTTAGAAACCAAATAGACCACAATACAATAATACTAGGTGATTTTAACACGCCTCTCTCACCACTGGACAGATCTTCCAAACAAAAATTGAACAAAGAAACCATAGATCTCAATAATACAATCAATAATTTAGACTTAACAGACATTTATAGAATATACCATCCAACGAAGAGTGAATACACTTTCTTCTCAGCAGCACATGGATCCTTCTCTAAAATAGACCATATATTATGCCACAAAGCTAATGTTAGCAAATACAAGAAGATAGAGACACTTCCTTGTATTTTATCAGACCATAAGGGATTGAAACTAGAAATAAATGAAAGAGTAAAAAACAGAAATTACTCCAACACCTGGAGATTAAACAATATGCTATTATATGAGGAATGGATAACAGAAGATATTAGGAAGGAAATTAAAAAATTCTTAGAGGTAAATGAGAACAAATAAATATCATATCAAAATCTCTGGGACACTATGAAAGCGGTATTTAGAGGAAGATTTATTTCATGGAGCGCATTTAATAAAAGAAGTAAAACTCAAAAAATAAATGACCTAACACTACAGCTCAAAGCCCTAGAAAAAGAACAGACCAACACCAAAAGTAGTAGAAGACAGGAAATAGTTAAACTCAGAGCTGAAATCAACGAAATTGAAACGAAAGAAACAATACAAAAAATTGACAAAATAAATAGTTGGTTCTTCGAAAAAATAAACAAAATTGATAAACCTTTAGCCACACTAAAAAAGAGAAGACGAGAGAAAACCCAAATTACCAAAATTCGGAATGAACAAGGAAATATCACAACTGACATGATTGAAATCAAAACATAATTAGAAGCTATTTTGAAAATCTATATTCCAACAAAATAGAAAATTTCAAAGATATCAACAATTTTCTAGAGACCTATGAATTGCCTGAACTAAACGAGGAGGACATACACAATTTAAATAGACCAATTTCAAGTAATGAAATAGAAGAAGTCATCAAAAGCCTACCAACTACCAAAAGTCCAGGACCAGATGGGTTCTCAGCCGATTTCTACAAAACCTTTAAAGAAGAGCTCATTCCAATACTTTTCAAAGTATTCCATGAAATAGAAGAGGAGGGAACCCTCCCAAACTCATTCTATGAAGCCAATATCACCCTGATACCTAAACCAGACAGAGACACATCGAGGAAAGAAAATTTCAGACCAATATCCTGAATGAACATTGACACAAAAATTCTCAACAAAATTTTATCAAATCGCATACAAAAATGTATTAAAAATATAGTGCATCATGATCAAGTGGATTTCATCCCAGGGATGCAAGGTTGGTTCAACATCAGGAAATCAGTAAATGTAATTCACCATATCAACAGACTTAAAGTCAAGAATCACATGATTATTTCAATAGATGCAGAAAAAGCATTTGATAAAATACAGCACCCCTTCATGCTCAAAACACTAGAAAAAATAGGGATAGTGGGAGTGTTCCTTAACATTGTAAAGGCCATCTATGCTAAGCCCAGGGCTAATATTATTCTTAATGGTGAAAAACTGAAAGCATTCCCCCTAAAATCTGGAACAAGGCAGCGATGCCCTCTCTCACCACTCCTATTCAATATCGTCCTTGAAATTCTAGCCAGAGCAATTAGACAGACCAAAAAAATTAAAGGGATACGAATTGGAAAAGAAGAACTCAAACTATCCCTATTTGCTGATGATATGATTATATACTTAGAGGAACCAGGAAATTCCACCAGAAAACTCTTAGAACTCATAAGTGAATTCAGTAAAGTAGCAGGATACAAGATCAATGCTCATAAATCCAATGCATTTTTATACATAAGTGATGAATCTTCAGAAAGAGAAGTTAGGAAAACTACTCCATTCACAATAGCCTCGAAAAAAATAAAATACTTGGGAATCAATCTCACAAAAGAGGTGAAAGACCTCTACAATGAGAACTACAGAACACTAAAGAAAGAAATTAAAGAACACCTTAGAAGGTGGAAAGATCTCCCAAGTTCCTGGATAGGCAGAATTAATATTGTCAAAATGGCCATACTACCAAAAGTGCTATACAGATTCAACACAATTCCAATTAAAATCCCAACGATGTACCTTACAGAAGTAGAACAAGCAATCATGAAATTCATCTGGAAGAATAAGAAACCCAGAATTGCTAAAGCAATCCCTTCGCAGGAAAAATGAAGCAGGGGGTATTGCAATACCTGAACTTCAACTGTACTACAAAGCAATAGTAACAAAAATGGCATAGTATTGGTACCAAAATAGACAGGTAGATCAATGGTATAGAATAGAGGACACGGACACAAACCCAAATAAATATAATTTCCTCATACTAGACAAAGGGGCCAAAAATATGCAATGGAGAAAAGATAGCTTCTTCAATAAATGGTGCTGGGATAATTGGAAATCCATATGCAACAAAATGAAAATAAACCCATATCTCTCACCATGCACGAAACTAAACTCAAAATGGATAAAGGACCTCGGAATCAGACCAGAGACCCTGCATCTTATAGAAGAAAAAGTAGGTCCAGAGCTTCAACATGTCGGCTTAGGACCAGACTTTCTCAACAGGACTCCCATAGCACAAGAAATAAAAGCAAGAGTCGACAACTGGGATAGATTCAAACTAAAAAGCTTTCTCTCAGCAAAGGAAACTATCAGCAATGTGAAGAAAGAGCCTACAGAGTGGGAGAAAATCTTTGCCAATCATACTTCAGATAGAGCACTAATCTCCAGAATCTCTAAAGAACTCAAAAAACTCAACACCAAGACTACAAATAACCCAATCGACAAATGGTCTAAGGAAATGAACAGACACTTCACAGAAGAAGACCTACAAACAATCAACAAACATATGGAAAAATGTTCAACATCTCTAGTAATAAAAGAAATGCAAATCAAAACCACCCTAAGATTCCATCTAACCCCAATCAGAATGGCGATTATCAAGA
Source organism: Sciurus carolinensis (assembly GCF_902686445.1). NCBI lineage: Eukaryota > Metazoa > Chordata > Mammalia > Rodentia > Sciuridae > Sciurus > Sciurus carolinensis. The sequence continues at coordinate 989,051 of NW_025920103.1, forward strand.
ATACAAGCAACAACAGGTGTTGGCGAGGATGTGGGGAAAAAGGTACACTCATACATTGCTGGTGGGGTTGCAAATTATTGCAACCACTCTGGAAGGCAGTATGGAGATTCCTTAGAAAACTTGGAATGGAACTACCATTTGACCCAGCTATCCCACTCCTTGGCCTATACCCAAAGGACTTAAAATCAGCATACTACAGAGATACAGCCACATCAATGTTCATTGCTGCTCAATTCATCATAGCCAGATTGTGGAACCAACCTAGAAGCCCTTCAATTGATGAATGGATAAAGAAACTGTGGCATATATATACAATGGAATATTACTCAGCCATAAAGAATGATAAAATTATGGCATTTGCAAGCAAATGGACGAAATTGGAGAGTATCATGCTAAGTGAGATAAGCCAATCTCAAAAACCAAAGGAAGAATGATCTCGCTGATAAGTGGATGATGATACATAATGGGGTGTGGGAGGGGTTAGTTTTAGCGTTAGAGTGAGGGTTAGGGAGGGGGGCAAGAATGGGGGAAGAAAGGACTGTATAGTGGGAAAAGAGGGATGGGAGGGGTGGGGGGAAGGGGAAAAATAACAGAATGAATCAACCAACATCACCCTATGTAAACGTATGATTACACAAATGGTATGCCTTTACTCTATGTACAAACAGAGAAAGAACATGTATCCCATTTGTTCACAATAAAAAAAAAGAAGCAGAAATTTCAAAGCAAACCCATTCCATCAACTACTCTCAGCAGGCTACTAGGATCCAAGAGAGCAGTGCTGCCCAATCACCTGCATTTGTGCAGAGTACTTTTTCCGTGAAGTCACACTACTCCCCTTAGGACACATATCACGGGTCTCACATGAGTATGCTTATGAGGATAATTATTCAGCAATTTTTCAGTTGCTCATTATGCATTGGGTTTCAGGAAATTTAAAATGACAACCGCACTTGTACCTGACTCAGGATACTTGGTCACACTGCTACACACTCTGCAAATGAAGGTGAATTCCAATCCTTTGCACGTTCCATCTGACCCCCATTGTCTACCGGGAATCAAAGAGGTGACCACAACAGACAGCCTCTCTTGACCTTGTGGCTTCTCTCACACATTTGCTTTATACAGGCTTGCCTGAAATTTCTTAGTGAATAATGTGAGCATTTGAGGCAGAATGGATGTTAGCCTGTATTGATAGCAATCAGGAGGATCATGGGGGGTTTACAATCTACTCAACCAATATCACTGGATCTCCAGTGTCAAGAGTAATGGAGCCTTTTTGTTGACTCTTGCTCGTATTGATGGAAATCCTAAAGAGAAACAGTACAGCAATTAGTGTTGCATATCACAGGATCTACTGGTTTCAATTGTGGATCCTGGGGGAAGGTACTGTGAAGATGGGACGGCCTATACTTATGGTGCTTGTGTCAGAAAATTTAGGAATCATGATTTGTATATTTGGCTGTCTTTTGGGAGCAAGAGAAATGAGAAATGAATTTGCAAGTGCATTGTTGTTCTCAAAAAAGGAAAGAGGTTCGATATTCATGGTTGCATAGAGAATGAGTGGCCAAGAAATTCTTCCTGTGTTTGTAGTGTATGATGTGAGTGAATATATGTCCTAGAGTTTTGGGTGGACCATGATCGATGGCGAGTTTCATAGGGTCTCTTCTCCGAATTGGTGTTCCAACATCAACACCCATCAGCACTTCAGAACTCCCAAATATACTTTTCTCTTCTTTCGAATATTCAGCTTAAGAGATTTGAACAATTCCACTTTAAACAGGGTCTACGTTCAAAGCAGGTCTTATGCCCTGTGATATTGTGCTTATCATGCCATCACCAGTCTGGTAATTCATCCCACAGCTTGTTTTCTGCTCCATCCTGGGGCTGCTTAGAGGAGTCCTGGCAATATTTCACAGGCACTTACAACACAGGGGTATTTGTTTGGTCAAGAGAACAAACCATATTGTGAATAAATTTGGCAAGTCATTTCTGCATCTAGAGTCAATTTGATGTGACCCTAGAAGTATCCCAGCAGGCTGGTTTCGGCATGCAGCCCAGTAGTAAGGCAGGAGCCATGGAGGAGATGTCTCACCATTGGAGTGAGCACAGAACAACTCTCCTCCCATGTCAGGTTTGAGATGTCTTCTTTCCAACAGGCTGAGGGATTGACTCTCTCCTCCCTTCATGAGCCACCAGAGCAGCCACTCACCTTCACATGGAATATGGACATCCTATGTTCCATCTGTCTCCTTTTTGACTTCCTAGGATATGAGGAGAAACCCAACAGATGGAATGTGATGTGTCCCAAATCAATGATCACCCAAACCATTGGGCTGCACTGCATACTCTACTGAGGTGAGCTCTCACCACCCATCTGTCCTTGTGCTGCTAGGCCCCCAGGCTAGTTTCCTGACTCTGAAGAGAACCCAGGTGTTACAAGTCCTGGAGGAGTGGGGTCGGAGAGAAAATCGACTGCGCCAGTGTGAAGATTGTTGACGCACGTGCCCTCCAGCAGCCCTCGGTCCCAGGTTGTTCCACTGGAATTTGTGGGGGCTAATAGCATGCATCAGGAGCCAGACGGGATGCCTGTCAGCAAGATTGGTGGGGCCAAAGGAGCACAGCGCCATCTAGTGGGCCTGGGTGGATATGCGAGCTGTCAGACTTCAATGGGATCCCTTGTCCCTCCTGGATATGGGGCAATTTAGAGCTCACGGGACGCTATACAGATTAGAACCGGTTTCCTTGTCGCCCGGGAACCAAGGATAGAATCATTTCTTCAAAATGAAAGACCCTGGCAACCGCTCTTTTTAACTACACTGTAATATGCACGGCTGAGACACCACATATGTTGAATGTTGCTTTGAATCAGCCAGGACCTGAAAGGTCTCTGGTTGCCACGGGAACCGTGCAGCTTCCGGTTTTGGAGTCCACTCCTCTATGATGTCAGGTGGAATCTGGGGTGCAGGTGCAATGTCACTGGAGCCACTGGTGAAAGTTCATGTTTCCCAAGGCTTTACAAACACGTTGGGCAGTGCAATCAATTGATTTCTCCTTCTGCATCCTTGAAAACCCACTACTTTCACAACCTAGATGACCAAAGTCTGCTCATTCACCTTTGATTAGAGAACTAATCCCATGTGTGCTTCTCATGTCACAGGAGAGCTGGTAACCAATTGTTACATTTTTCTGACTGGAATTGACTGCAACAAAATGAATGAAGGATCAATGGTACGACTTTAGCCACTTATCACTCTGTCATAAATCTTGAGAGTAGTAACTGAAAAAATAACGAGGAGAAGACAGAAACTGGATGAGAAATATTTTTCTTTTGCCACCAGGTTTTGTTTCTGGGACCCCAGATCATATGAGCCATCTCCAAGTGACTTTTCCTGTTTATATCTCCCAAAAATGTCTGACTAAATTGCTGAAGCACTTTTACTGAGGGAAAAAGGCTTAGAACAGAAGGAACGACTTCATCTGCCTCACCAATACTTGAGACTGTGGGCAAAATCCAACACGTGAATGGCTTGTCCATTATGCACAGCACTCTGCTCTTTTGAATTTTTCAAAAAAAATATGTAAAGAAAAAATAAGAAATAGAGTACTTTCTAGAAAATTGTCAGTTGATTTTGCATGTGATGGCTAGGCATTCATGTGTAAATGATCACAATAACTCCATTTGTTCTCAACAATTGAGCATTTTCTCAAACTAACATAGTCCTGCCTCTGCCCCTGTACCTGTTTTCCTTGGAACCATGAAATATTAGTCTACTCACGGATCAAGGGCTCCTTCCTTTTTCATCCTTAATGAAGAGGGGAAAATCCTTTCTCTCAGCCCACAGGGCTAGGCTTGGGTGTGGACATGCAAAAAATATCCTTGCTTCATTGACGTGAACAGGAGAATTAAGAATTCCATGGACATGGTTTGGATTGGTCATGACTGCCTGTCTGCATACAATTTCACAAATTATGTCTGTAGGTGATCAAGTGTGGTAACTCAGAGAAACCATTCCAGTGCAGGCCATGTAGCATGCCTTGTAGAGTGCCTGCCTCTCATGTTGGAGGCCCCCAGGTTTGAGTCCCCAGCAGTGTGGGAATGTGGAAATAACAAACAAACAAAACCAACCTTCCATCGTCTCTTTTTCTTTTCCTTTCTCCTCTCCTCACAGGAGAATCAACACTCTAAAGCAGCACCAATTTCAAAGCAAACCCATTCCATCAACTACTCTCAGCAGTCTACTGGGATCCAAGAGAGCAGTGCTGCCCAATCACCTGCATTTCTTCAGAGTACTTGTTCTATGAAGTCACACTACTCCCCTTAGGACACATATCACGGGTCTCACATGAGTATGCTTAGTAGGATAATTATTCAGCAATTTTTCAGTTGCTCATTATGCATGGGGTTTCATAAAATTTAAAATGACAACCGCACTTGTACCTGGCACTCTCCAGGATACTTGGTCACACTGCTACACTCTCTACCAATGAACAGGACTTCCACACCAGTGCACTTTCCACATGTACCTCTATGTCTACCGGAAATCCAAAAGGTGAGCACAACAGACAGCCTCTATTGACCGTGAAACTTTTCTAACACATTGCTTTGTACAGGCTTGCCTGTGATTTCTTAATGAATAATGTGAGGATTTGGGGCAGAATGGATTTTAGCCTGTATTAATATCAATCAGGAGGATCATTGGACGTTTACAATCTTCTCAACCATTATCACTGGATCTCCAGTGTCAAGAGTAATGGAGCCCTTTTGTAGACTATTGCTAGTATTGATGGAAATCCTCAAGAGAAACACTACAGGGATTAGTGTTGCATATCCCAGGATCTTCTAGCTTCAATTTTAGGTCCTGGGTGAATGTACTGTGAAGTTGGGACGGCCAATGCTTATGGTACTTGTGCCAGAAAGTATAGGAATCATGATTTGTATATTTGGCTGTCCCTTGGGAGCAACAGAAATGAGACAAGAATTTGCAAGGGCATTGTTGTTCTCAAAAAAGGAATGAGGTTCTTTATTCATAGGTTGCATAGAGAATGAGTGGCCAAAAAATTCTTCCTGTGTTTGTAGTGTATGATGTGACTGAATATATGTCTTAGAGTTTTGGGTGGACCATGATCAATGGCGAGTTTCTTAGGGTCTCTTCTCCGAATTGGTTTTCCAGCATCAACACCCCTCAGCGCTTCGAACCCCCCAAATATCCTTTTTCTCTTCTTTCGAATATTCAGCTTAGGAGCTTTGAACAATTCCACTTTCAACACGGTCTAGGTTCCAATCAGGTCTTATGCCCTGTGATACTGTGCTCATCATGTGATCGCCAGGCTGGTAATTCATCCCCCAGCTTGTTTTCTGGTCCATACTGGGGCTGCTTAGAAGAGTCCTGGCATATTTCACAGGCACTTGCAATACAGGGGTATTTGTTTGGTCAAGAGGAGAAACCATATTTGAATAAATTTGGCAAGTCATTTCTGCAACAGGTGATGATTTGATGTGACCCTGGAAAACTCCCAGCAGGCTGGTTTCGGGGTGCAGCCCAGTAGTAAGGCAGCAGCCATGGAGGAGTTGTTTCGGCATTGGAGTGAGCACAGAACAACTGTCCTCGCATGTCAGGTTTGAGCTGTCCTCCTTCCAACAGGCTGAGGGATTGACTCCCTCCTCCCTTCATGAGCCAGCAGAGCAGCCACTCACCTTCACATGGAACATGGACATCCCGTGTTCCATCTGTCTCCTTTTTGACTTCCTAGGATATGAGGAGAAACCCAACAGATGGAATGCGATGTGTCCCAAATCAATGATCACCCAAACCATTGGGCTGCACTGCATGCTCTACTGAGGTGAGCTCTCACCACCCATCAGTCCTTGTGGCTGCTAGGCCCCCAGGCTAGTTTCCTGACTCTGAAGAGAACCTAGGTGGTAGGTGTCCTGGAGGAGTGGGGATGGAGGGCAAATCCACTGGTGCCAATGTTAAGACTTGTTGACCCACGTGCCCTCCAGCAGCCCTCGGTACCAGGTTGTTCCACTGGAATTTGTGGGGGCTAATAGCATGCATCAGGAGCCAGACAGGCTGCCTGTCAGCAAGATTGGTGGGGCCCAAGGAGCACAGCGCCACCTAGTGGACCTGGGTGGATGTGCGAGCTGTCAGACTTCAATGGGATACCTTGTCCTGACTGGAATTGGGGCAATTTATAGCTCACGGGACGCTATACAGATTAGAGCCTGTCTACTTGTCGCCTGAGCTCCAAGAATAGAATCATTTCTTCAAAATGAAAGACCCTGGCACCCGCTCTTTTCATCTATCCTGTAACGTGCTCGGCTGAGCCACCACATATCTTGAATGTTGGATTGAAGCGGCCAGGACCTGAATGGTCTCTGGTTGCCATGGGAACCGCGAGACTTCCGGTTTCGGAGTCCACTCCTCTATGATGTCAGGTGGAATCTGGGTTGCATGTGCAATGTCACTGGAGCCACTGGTGAAAGTTCATGTTTCCCAAGGCTTTACAAAAACCTTGGGGAGTGCAATCAAGTGACTACACCTTCCGCAGCTTTGAAAACCCACGACTTTCACTACCTAGATGACCAAAGCCTGCTCATTACCTTTGATTAGAGAACTAATCCCATGTGTGCTTCTCATGTAACAGGAGGATTGGTAACCAACTGTTACATTTTTCTGACTGGAAATCACTGCAACAAAATGAATGAAGGATCAATGGTACGACTTTAGCCACTTATCACTCTGTCATAAATATTGATAGTAGCAACTGAAAAAATAACGAGGAGAAGACAGAAACTGGATGAGGAATGTTTTCCTTTTGCCACCACGTTTCGATTCTGGGACCCCAGATCATATGAGCCATCTCCACGAGCCTTTGCCTGTTTGTATCTCCCAAAAATGTCTGACTAAATTGCTGAAGCACTTTTACTGAGGGAAAAAGGCTTAGAACAGAAGGAACGACTTCATCTGCCTCACCAATACTTGAGACTGTGGGCAAAATCCAACACGTGAATGGCTTTTCCATTATGCACAGCACTCTGCTCTTTTGAATTTTTCAAAAAAAATATGTAAAGAAAAAATAAGAAATAGAGTACTTTCTAGAAAATTGTCAGTTGATTTTGCATGTGATGGCTAGGAATTCATGTGTACATGATCACAATAACTCCATTTGTTCTCAACAATTGAGCATTTTCTCAAACTAACATAGTCCTGCCTCTGCCCCTGTACCTGTTTTCCTTGGAACCATGATATATTATTCTATTCACGGATCAAGCAGCTCATTCCTTTTTCATCCTTAATGAAAGGGGAAAATCCTTTCTCTCAGCCCACAGGGCTAGGCTTGTGTATGGACATTCAAAAATTTCCTTGCTTGATTGATGTGAACAGGAGAATTAAGAATTCCATGGACATGGTTTGGATTGGTCATGACTGCCTGTCTGCATACAATTTCACAAATTATGTCTGTAGGTGATCAAGTGTGGTAACTCAGAGAAACCATTCCAGTGCAGGCCATGTAGCACACGTTGTAGAGTGCCTGCCTCTCATGCTGGAGGCCCTGGTTCAAGTCTCCAGCAGTGTGGGATTGTGGAAATAACAAACAAACAAAACCAACCTTCCATCATCTCTTTTTCTTTTCCTTTCTCCTCTCCTCACAGGAGAATCAACACTCTAAAGCAGCACCAATTTCAAAGCAAACCCAATCCACCAACTACACTCAGCAGTCTACTGGGTTCCAAGAGAGCAGTGCTGCCCAATCACCTGCATTTCTTCAGATTACTTGTTCTTGAACTCACACTACTCCCCTTAGGACACATATCACGGGTCTCACATGAGCATGCTTAGTAGGATAATTATTCAGCAATTTTTCAGTTACTCGTTATGCATCAGGTTTCAGGAAATTTAAATTACAGCCGCACTTGTACCTGGCACTCTCCAGGATACTTGGTCACACTGCTACACTCTCTACCAATGAAGGGGACTTCCACACAGGTGCACTTTCCACGTGTACCTCTATGTCTACTGGGAATCCAAGAGGTGACCACAACAGACAGCCTCTCTTGACCGCGAAACTTTTCTAACACATTTGCATTGTACAAGCTTGCCTGTGATTTCTTAATGAATAATGTGAGGATTTGGGGCAGAATGGATGTTAGCCTGTATTAATATCAATCAGGAGGATCATGGGACGTTTACAATCTTCTCAACGATTATCACTGGGTCTCCAGTGTCAAGAGTAATGGAGCCCTTTTGTAGACTATTGCTAGTATTGATAAAAATCATCAAGAGAAACACTACATGGATTAGTGTTGCATATCCCAGGATCTTCTAGCTTCAATTTTAGGTCCTGGGTGAATGTACTGTGAAGTTGGGACGGCCAATGCTTATGGTACTTGTGCCAGAAAGTATAGGAATCATGATTTGTATATTTGGCTGTCCCTTGGGAGCAACAGAAATGAGACAAGAATTTGCAAGGGCATTGTTGTTCTCAAAAAAGGAATGAGGTTCATTATTCATGGTTGCATAGAGAATGAGTGGCCAAAAAATTCTTCCTGTGTTTGTAGTGTATGATGTGACTGAATATATGTCTTAGAGTTTTGGGTGGACCATGATCAATGACGAGTTTCATAGGGTCTCTTCTCCGAATTGGTTTTCCAGCATCAACACCCCTCAGCGCTTCAGACCACCCAAATATCCTTTTTCTCTTCTTTCGAATATTCAGCTTAGGAGCTTTGAACAATTCCACTTCCAACACAGTCTAGTTTCAAATCAAGTCTTATGCCCTGTGATACTGTGCTCATCATGCCATCACCAGTCTGGTAATTCATCCCACAGCTTGTTTTCTCCTCCATCCTGGGGCTGCTTAGAGGAGTCCTGGCAATATTTCACAGGCACTTGCGACACAGGAGTATTTGTTTGGTCAAGAGGACAAACCATATTGTGAATAAATTTGGTAAGTCATTTCTGCAACTAGTGTCTATTTGATGTGACCCTGGAAAAATCCTAGCAGGCTGGTTTTGGGGTGCAGCCTGGTAGTAAGGCAGCAGCAATGGTCGAGTTGACTTGGCACTGGAGTAAGCACAGAACAACTGTCCTTGCATGTCAGGTTTGAGCTGTCCTCCTTCCAACAGGCTGAGGGATTGACTCCCTCCTCCCTTCATGAGCCAGCAGAGCAGCCACTCACCTTCACATGGAACATGGACATCCCGTGTTCCATCTGTCTCCTTTTTGACTTCCTAGGATATGAGGAGAAACCCAACAAATGGAATGCGATGTGTCCCAAATCAATGATCACCCAAACCATTGGGCTGCACTGCATGCTCTACTGAGGTGAGCTCTCACCATCCATCTGTCCTTGTGGCTGCTAGGCCCCCAGGCTAGTTTCCTGACTCTGAAGAGAACCCAGGTAGTACGTGTCCTGGAGGAGTGGGGACGGCGGGCAAATCCACTGGTGCCAATGTTAAGATTGTTGACCCACGTGCCCTCCAGCAGCCATCGGTCCCAGGTTGTTCCACTGGAATTTGTGGGGGCTAATAGCATGCATCAGGAGCCAGACAGGCTGCCTGTCAGCAAGATTGGTGGGGCCCAAGGAGCACAGCGCCACCTAGTGAACCTGGGTGGATGTGCGAGCTGTCAGACTTCAATGGGATACCTTGTCCTGACTGGATATGGGGCATTTTATAGCTCACGGGATGCTATACAGATTAGAGCCTGTTTACTTGTCGCCTGGGCTCCAAGAATAGAATCATTTATTCAAAAATGAAAGACCCTGGCACCCGCTCTTTTCATCTATCCTGTAACGTGCTCGGCTGAGCCACCACATATCTTGAATGTTGGATTGAAGCGGCCAGGACCTGAATGGTCTCTGGTTGCCATGGGAACCGCGAGACTTCCGGTTTCGGAGTCCACTCCTCTATGATGTCAGGTGGAATCTGGGTTGCATGTGCAATGTCACTGGAGCCACTGGTGAAAGTTCATGTTTCCCAAGGCTTTACAAAAACCTTGGGGAGTGCAATCAAGTGACTACACCTTCCGCAGCCTTGAAAACCCACGACTTTCACTACCTAGATGACCAAAGCCTGCTCATTACCTTTGATTAGAGAACTATTCCCATGTGTGCTTCTCATGTCACAGGGGAGCTGGTAACCAACTGTTACATTTTTCAGACTGGAATTCACTGCAACAAAATGAATGAAGGATCATTGTTATGACTTTAGCCGCTTATTACTCTGTCATAAATTTTGAGAGTAGTAACTGAAAAAATAACGAAGAGAAGACAGAAATTGTATAAGGAATGTTTTCCTTTGCCACCACGTTTCGATTCTGGGACCCCAGATCATATGAGCCATCTCCACGTGCCTTTGCCTATATATATCTCCCAAAAACTTCTGGCTTATTTGCTGAAGCACTTTTACTGAGGTAAAAAGGCTTAGAACAGGAGGAAAAACTTCATCTGCATCACCAATACTTGAGACTGTGGGCAAAATGCAGCACCTGAACTGGCTTGTGCATTATGCACAGCACTCTGCTCTTTTGAATTTTATGAAGAAAGATCAAAGGAAAAATAAGAAGTAGAATACTTTCTAGGAAAATGTCAGTTGAATTTGCATGTAATGGCTAGGAATTAATGTGTAAATGTTCACACTATCTCCATTTGTTCTCAACAATGGAGCATTTCCTCAAAATCACCTAGTCCTGCCTCTGTCCCTATACCTGTTGTCCTTGGACCACTGATATATTATTCTACTCATGGATCAAGCAACTCCTTCCTTTTTCATCCTGAATGAAAAATGAAATCCTTTCTCTCAGCCCTCAGGACTAGACTTGGGTGTGGACATTCAAAAAATATCCTTGCTTGATTGATGTGAACAGGAGAATTAAGAATTCCATTGACATGGTTTGGATTTGTCATGACTGCCTCTCTGCATACAATTTTACAAATTATGTCTGTAGGTGATCGAGTGTGGTAACTTAGAGAAACCATTCCAGTGCAGGCCATATAGCACGCCTAGTAGAGTGCCTGCCTCTCATGCTGAAGGCCTGGGTTCGAGTCCCCAGCACTGTGGGATTGTGGAAATAACAAGCAAACGAAACCAACCTTCCATCGTCTCCTTTTCTTTTCCTTTCTCCTCTCCTCACAGAAGAATCAGCACTATAAAGCAGCACCAATTTCAAAGCAAACCCATTCCATCAACTACTCTCAGCAGGCTACTGGGCTCCAAGAGAGCAGTGCTGCCCAATCACCTGCATTTCTTCAGAGTACTTGTTCTGCATGAAGTCATACTACTCCCCTTAGGACACATATCACGGGTCTCACATGAGTATGCTTACGAGGATAATTATTCAGCAAATTTTCCGTTGCTCATTATGCATGGGGTTTCATAAAATTTAAAATGACAACCGCACTTGTACCTGGCACTCTCCAGGATTCTTGGTTGCACTGCTACACTCTCTACCAATGAAGGGGACTTCCACACCGGTGCACTTTCCACGTGTACCTCAATGTCTACCGGGAATCCAAGAGGTGACCACAACAGAGAGCCTCTCTTGACCCTGATACTTCTCTCACACATTTGCTTTGTAGGAGCTTGGCTGTGATTTCTTAGTGAATAATGTGAGGATTTGGGACAGAATGGATGTTAGCCTGTATTGATAGCAATCAGGAGGATCACCAGGTGTTTACAATCTACTCACCCAATATCACTGGATCTCCAGTGTCAAGAGTAATGGAGCCCTTTTGTAGACTCTTGCTAGTATTGATGGAAATCCTCAACAGAAACACTACAAGGATTAGTGTTGCATATATCAGGATCATCTGCCTTCAATTGTAGTTCCTGGGGGAAGATGCTGTGAAGTTGGGACGGCCTATGCTTATGGTACTTGTGCCAGAAAATATAGGAATCATGATTTGTATATTTGGCTGTCCCTTGGGATCAACAGAAATGAGACCGGAATTTTCAAGGGCTTTGTTGTTCTCAAAAAAAGATTGAGCTTTGTTATTCATGGTTGCATAGGGAATGAGTGGCCAAGAACTGCTTCCTGTGTTTGTAGTGCATGATGTGACTGAATATATGTTGTAGAGTTTTGGGTGTACCACGAATGACGGCGAGTTTCATAGGGTCACTTCTCCGAATTGGTTTTCCAGCATCAACAGCCCTCAGTGCTTCAGGCCTCCCAAATATCCTTATACTCTTCTTTTGAATATTCAGCTTAGGAGCTTTGAACAATTCCACTTTCAATAGGGACTATGTTCAAAGCAGGTCTTATGCCCTGTGACACTGTGCTCATCATGCCATCACCAGGCTGGTAATTCATCCCCCAGCATGTTTTGTGCTCCATCCAGGTGCTGCTGAGAGGAGTCCTCGCAAGTTTTCACAGGCATTTGCGACAGAGGAGTATTTGTTTGGTGAAGAGGACAAACCATATTATGAATAATTTTGAATATTCACCTTGGAAGCTTGGAACCATTCAACTTTCAGCACCATCTATTTTCATGACTAGTTTTATGCCCTTGATATTTTACCCATCATGCCATCACCAGACTGATAATTCATTCCCCTGCTTGTGGTCTGCTCGATCCTGGGGCTGATTAGAGGACTACTGGTAATACCCCTCAGGAAATTGCGACAGAGAGGTATATGTCTCTCAAGAAGACCAACCATTTTGTGAATATATTTAGGCAAATCACATCTGCATCTTCTTTTGACTTGATGTGACCCTGTCAATTGCAATAGGTAAGTTTCAGTGTGGAGCCTATTTGTAAGCCAGCACCAAAGTTGGAGGTGACACGCAGTTGGAGTGAGCAAAGATCATCTCTCCTTGGAAGTCAGGATTATCCTGTCCTACATCCAACAAGCAGTGTGAATAACGCCCTCTTCTCTTCATGAACCAAGAGAGGAGACACTCACCTTCACATGGAACATGGACATCCCAGCTTACATCTCTCTCCTATCCACACTTCCTAGGATAGTCAGAGAAGCCGGGCAGGTGGAAATTGATGTGTCCAGTATCAAGGATCACCTAAAATACGGAGATACACCGCATGATCTACTGTGCTGAGCACTCACCACCCATTTCACTGTGAGGCTGATAGGACCCTAGGCTAGTTTCCTGAGTCTGAAGAAAACCCGGGTTTTCCCATTACTTGAGCAGTGTTGCGGAGGGCAAATCCAGTGCTGCCGGTGCTCAGATTGTTGATCCACGGGATCTCAAGCTCCCCTCAGTCCCAGCTTGTTCCACTGTAATTGGTGGGGGCTAATAGCGTGCATCAGGAGCCAGATGAGCTGCCTGCCCTCAAAAACGGTGCGACGAACGGAGCACAGCGCCACCTAGTGGACCTGGGTGGAAGTGCGAGCTCTCAGACTTCAATGTGATCCCTTGTCCTGCCTGGATATGTGGGGATTTATTGCTCATAGCCTATTTCCTCGACTCACAGGCAACAGGGATTGAAACATTTCTTCAAAAACGCAAAAACCTGGCACCTGCTCCATTCATTATCCTCTTAGCCTCACAGCTGAGCCACCGAATATCTTGAATGTGGGTTTAAAGCGAGCAGCAAATGAAAGGTCTCTGGTTGCCATGGGAACCGTGACGCTTCCATGTTCTCATTCCACTCCTTATGACCTCGGCTGGAATCTGGGTACATGAGTAATGTCACTGGAGCCAATCGTGAAAGTTCATGTGGCCCAAGGCTTTACAAACAATCTGGGGATTGCAATTAATTGACTTCTCCTACTGGATCCCGGAAAGCCTGTGAGGTTCACAAAGTAGCTTACCAATCCCTGCTCCTTCTCCATTCATTAGAGGACTTTTCCATATATGGCTCTCATGTCACAGGAGAACTGGTAAATAATTCTTACGATTTTCTGATTGATATTGATTGCAATGAAATGAATGCTCAAGGATATGACTTTAGTCACTTATCTCTGAGTAATAAATCTTCAGAGAAATAATTGAAAACATAAGGAGGAGAATTTAGAAATTGGAGAAGGAATGTTTCCTTTTTGCCACCACGTTTCTATTCTGGGAACCCAGTCCATATGAGCCATCACCACTTGCTTTTTCCTGTTTATATCTCCCTGCAGAGTCTCCCTAAATTGCTGAAGCAATTTTACTGAGGGAAACAGGCTTGGAACAGGAGGCACAACTTCCTCTGCCTCACCAACTCCTGAGTTGGTGGGCAAGATCCAGCTCCTGAACTGGATTGTGCATTGTATACAGCTCTATACTCTTTAGAATTTTTCAAAGAAAACGTCAAACAGAAAAATAAGAAAAAAATTCTTTATGGGAAATTGTCAGATACCTTTGAAAGTAATGGACAGGCATTCATATGTGAATGATCCCCAATATCTCCATTCATATTCACCAATTTACCATCTTCTGAATCCCACATATTTCTGCCTCTGCCCCAGTTTCTTGCCTCCTTGGATCCCTGATATATTTTCCTGCTCTCGGATCAATCAGCTCCTTCGATTTTCGACCTTATATAAGAGTTGAAAAATCTTTACCTCAGTACACAGGGCTGGGCTTGGGTATTGATATGCAAAATAGTTCATTGCCTGATTGTTTTGGATAGGTGAATTACGAATTCCTGAGACATTGATTGGTTTTGTCATGTTTGATTCTCTGCATACAATTTCACAAATTCAGACTGGAGGTGATCAAGTGTTGTATATCAGAGGGTCCCTTCCAGAGCAGGCCATTTAGACCAACAGGTAGACTGGTTGCCTTATATCCTTGAGGCCCGAGTTCGAGTCCCAATCACTCTGGGACTGTGGAAATTGCAATCAAGGGAAAACAATTTGAGTCACCTTACCTTCCACTGTCTCTTTTCCTTTTCTTTTCTCCTCTCGTCACAAAAGTAGTCAACACTCTAAAACAGAACCAGTTTCTCATGCACTCCAAGTCCACCAAATGCTTTCAGCAGGCTACTGTGCTCCAAGAGAGCCGTGCTCAACACTAACCTACATTTCTACAGAATACTTGTTCCACGAAGTCCCTCTACACTCCTTAGTACAGAGAAAACTGGCCTCTCATGCGTATGCTTATTAGGATAATTCTTCAGCACCTTCTTCAGCTGTACATTGTGCAGAAGATTTCAGAAAATTCAAAATGACAACCGCACTCATACCTGGAATGCCCAAGTCTTCTTCAGCCCACTGCCATACTCTCTGGCCATGACAGGGATTCCAGAGCAGAGCACTTTCCACGTGTACCACATTGTCTACTGGAAAACCAAGCGGTGAACACAAAAGACAACCATGCTTGTCCCTGGAACTCCTCTCACTCTTGCTTTGCAGATGCTTGCCTGTGATTTCTTGGAGAATAAAGTTAGGATTTAGGGCTGAATCAATGTTAGCATGTATTGATAGCATTGAGGAGGTTCACAAAGCATTGAATACCTATCCTTTCAAACTCATTGGAACTCCAGTGTCAAGACGATTGGAGCCCTTCTGTAGACTGTTGTTAATATTGATGGATGTCATAAAGACAAGCAGTGCAGGGATTAGTGTTTCATATCCCAGGATCAACTGGCTTAAATTGTAGGTCGTGGGGAAAATTGCTGGGAAGTTGGGAATGCCTATGCTCATGGTTCTTGTGCCAGAGAAAATAGGAATCAGCATTCCCATATTCGGCTGTCCCTTGGGAGCAACAGAAAAGAGAGAGGAACTTGCAAGGTCATTGTTGTCCTGAAAAGGGGAATGATGTTCAGTATTCATGGTATCACAGACAATGGGCGGACAATGACTACTTCCTGTGTTTTTACGGTATAATGACCCTGAATATATGTCGTGGAGTTTGAGGTTTGACCATGATCCATGGCAAGTTTCATCGGGTGTCTTTTCTGTACTTGTGTTCTAGCATCAACAACCTTCAGCTTTTCTGGCCCCAGAAATATACTTACTCAAATCTTTTGAATATTCACCTTGGAAGCTTGGAACCATTCAACTTAAAGCACCATCTATGTCAATGCCTAGTGTTATGCCCTTGAAACTGTGCCCATCATGCCATGGCCAGACTGATCATTCATCCCCCTGCTTGTGGTTCTGCTCCATCCTGGGGCTGGTTAGAGGACTACTGGTAATATTCCTCAGGAAATTGCGACAGAGAGGTATATGTCTCTCAAGAAGACCAACCATTTTGTGAATATAGATAGGCAAATCATCTCTGCATCACGTTTTGACCTGATGTGACCCTGCCAAATGCAATAGGTAAGTTTCAGTGTGGAGACTAGTTGTGAGCCAGCAGCAAAGAAGGAGGGGACAGGCAGTTGGAGTGAGTACAGGTCATCTCTCTTTGCATGTCAGGTTTATCCTGTCCTCCATCCAACAGGCAGTGTGAATGACTCACTCTTCTCTTCATGAACCAAGAGAGTAGCCACTCAAATTCACATGGAACATGTACATTCCAGCCTCCAACTCTCTCCTATCTGTACTTCCTAGGATACTAGGAGAAGCCAGGCAGATGAAAATGAAGTGTCCCATATCAAGGATCTCCTAAAATACGGAGATGCACTGCAAGGTCTACAGTGCTTAGCACTCACCTCCCATCTCTCCTTGAGGCTGATGGACCCTAGGCTACTTTCCAGAGTCTGAAGAAAACCCGGGTTGTCCCATTTCTTGAGCAGTGTTGCGGAGGGCAAATCCAATGCTGCCGGTGCTCAGATTGTTGATATATGGACTCTCAAGCACACTCAGTCCCAGCTTGTTCCACTGTAAGTTGTGGGGGCTAATAGCCTAAATCAGGAGCCAGATGGGCTGCCTGCCATTAAAAACGGTGTGACCAACGGAGCACAGCTCCACCTAGTGGGCCTGGGTGGAAGTGTGAGCTCTCAGACTTCAATGGGATCTCTTTTCCTGCCTGGATATGCGGGGATTTATTGCTCATAGCCTATTTCCTTGACTTACAGGTACAAAGATTGAACCATTTCTTCAAAAAGGCAAGACCCTGTCTCCTGCTCCATTCATTATTCTCTTACGCTCACAGCTGAGCCACCGAATGTCTTGTAATGTGGGTTTGAAGCAGACAGCAACTGAAAGAACTCTGGTTGCCATGGGAACCGTGACGCTTCTGTGTTCTCATTCCACACATCTATGACCTCAGCTTGAATCTGGGTGCATGAGAAATGTCACTGGAGCCAATCGTGAAAGTTCATGATGCCCAAGGCTTTACAAACAATCTGGGGATTGCAATTAATTGACTTCTCCTACTGGATCCTGGATAGTCCATGAGCTTCATAAAGTAGCTTACCAATCCCTGCTCCTTCTCCTTTCATTAGAGGACTTTTCCCATATATGGCTCTCATGTCAAAGAAGAACTGGTAAATAATTCTTACGATTTTCTGATTGATATTGATTGCAATGAAATGAATGCTCAATGATATGACTTTAGTCACTTATCTCTGAGTACTAAATCTTCAGAGAAATAATTGAAAACATAAGGAGGAGAATTTAGAAATTGGAGAAGGAATGTTTCCTTTTTGCCACCACGTTTCTATTCTGGGACCCCAGTCCAATGAGCCATCACCACTTGCTTTTTCCTGTTTATATCTCTCTGCAGAGTCTCCCTAAATTGCTGAAGCAATTTTACTGAGGGAAACAGGCTTGGAACAGGAGGCACAACTTCCTCTGCCTCACCAACTCCTGAGTTGGTGGGCAAGATCCAGCTCCTGAACTGGCTTGTGCATTGTATACAGCTCTATGCTCTTTAGAATTTTTCAAAGAAAAGGTCAAAAAGAAAAAATAAGAAAAAAATTCTTTATGGTAAGTTGTCAGATAGCTTTCAAAGTAATGGACAGGCATTCGTATGTGAATGATCCCCAATATCTCCATTCATATTCACCAATTTAGCATCTTCTGAATCCCACATATTTCTGCCTCTGCCCCAGTTTCTTGCCTCCTTGGATCACTGATATATTTTCCTGCTCTCGGATCAATCAGCTCCTTCAATTTTCGACCTTATATAAGACTGGAAAAATCTGCACCTCAGTACACAGGGCTGGGCTTGGGTATTGATATGCAAAATAGTTCATTGCCTGATTGTTTTGGATAGGAGAATTACAAATTCCTGAGTCATTGATTGGTTTCGTCATGTTTGATTCTCTGCATACAATTTCACAAATTAAGACTGGAGGTGATCAACTGTTGTATATCTGAGGGTCCCTTCCAGAGCAGGCAATTTAGACCATCAGGTAGAGTGTTTGCCTTGCATCCTTGAGGCCCATGTTCGAGTCCCAATCACTCTGGGAATGTGGAAATAGCAAACAAGGGAAAACAATTTGAGCCACCTAACCTTCCACTGTCTCTTTTTCTTTTCTTTTCTCCTCTCGTCACAAAAGTAGTCAACACTCTAAAACAGCACCAGTTTCTCATGCACTCCAAGTCCACCAAATGCTTTCAGCAGGCTACTGTGCTCCAAGAGAGCCGTGCTCAACACTCACCTGCATTTCTACAGAGTATTTGTTCCACGAAGTCCCTCTACACTCCTTAGGAGAGAGAAAACTGGACTCTCATGCATATGCTTATGAGGATAATCCTTCAGCACCTTCTTCAGCTGTACATTGTGCAGAAGATTTCAGGAAATTCAAAATGACAACCGCACATGTACCTGGAACTCCCCAGTCTTCTTCGACCCACTGCCATACTCTCTGGCCATGATGGGGATTCCAGAGCAGAGCACTTTCCACGTATACCACATTGTCTACTGGAAAACCAAGCGGTGAACACAAAAGACAACCATGCTTGTCCCTGGAACTCCTCTCACTCTTGCTTTGCAGACGCTTGCCTGTGATTTCTTGGAGAATAAAGTTAGGATTTGGGGCTGAATCAATGTTACCATGGATTGATAGCATTCAGGAGGTTCACAAAGCATTGAATACCTACCCTTTCAATGTTATTGGAACTCCAGATTCAAGAGGATTGGAGCCCTTTTGTAGACTCTTGTTAATATTGTTGGACGTCCTCAAGATAAGCAGTGCAGGGATTAGTGTTTCATATCCCAGGATCAACTGGCTTAAATTGTAGGTCGTGGGGGAAATTACTGGGAAATTGGGAATGCCTATGCTCATGTTCTTGTGCCAAAGATAATAGGAATCAGCATTCCCATATTCGGCGCTCCCTTGGGAGCAACAGAAAAGAGAGAGGAACTTGCAAGGTCATTGTTGTCCTAAAAAGGGAAATGATGTTCAGTATTCATGGTAGAACAGACAATGGGCGGACAATGACTACTTCTGTGTTTGTACTGAATAATGAGCCTCAATATATGTCCTGGAGTTTGAGTTTTGACCATGATCCATGGCGAGTTTCATCGGGTTTCTTTTCTTTACTTGTGTTCCAGCATCAATAAACTTCAGCATTTCTGGCCCCACAAATATACTTACTCAAATCTTTTGAATATTCACCTTGGAAGCTTGGAACCATTCAACTTTCAGCACCATCTATGTCGATGCCTAGTGTTATGCCCTTGAAATTGTGCCCATCATGCCAAGGCCAGACTGATCATTCATCCCCCTGCTTGTGTTCTGCTCCATCCTGGCGCTGGTTAGAGGACTCCTGGTAATATCCCTCAGGAAATTGCGACAGAGAGGTATATGTCTCTCAAGAAGACCAACCATTTTGTGAATATAGATAGGCAAATCATCTCTGCATCATGTTTTGACCTGATGTGACCCTGCCAAATGCAATAGGTAAGTTTCAGTGTGGAGACTAGTTGTGAGCCAGCAGCAAAGAAGGAGGGGACATGCAGTTGGAGTGAGTACAGATCATCTCTCCTTGCATGTCAGGATTATCCTGTCCTCCATCCAACAGGCAGGGTGAATGACTCCCTCCTCTCTTCATGAACCAAGAGAGTAGCCACTCAAATTCACATGGAACATGGACATCCCAGCTTCCACCTCTCTCCTATCCATACTTCCTAGAATAGTAGGAGAAGGCGGGCAGATGGAAAATCATGTGTCCCATATCAAGGATCTCCTAAAATGCGGAGATGCACTGCATGGTCTACAGTGCTGAGCACTCACCACCCATCTCTCCCTGAGGCTGATGGACCCTATGCTAGTTTCCTGAGTCTGAAGAAAACCCGGGTTTTCCCATTTCTTGAGCAGTGTTGCAGAGGGCAAATCCAATGCTGCCGGTGCTCAGATTGTTGATATATGGACTCTCAAGCACACTCAGTCCCAGCTTGTTCCATTGTAAGTTGTGGGGGATAAAAGCCTGCATCAAGACCCAGATCAGCTGACTGCCATCAAAACGGTGTGACCAAGGGAGCACAGCGCCACCTAGTGGACCTGGGTGGAAGTGCGAGCTCTCAGACTTCAATGTGATCCCTTGTCCTGCCTGGATATGCGGGGATTTATTGCTCATAGCCTAATTCCTCACTCCCAGGCAACAAGGATTGAAACATTTCTTCAAAAACGCAAGACCCTGGCACCTGCTCCATTCATTATCCTCTTACCTTCACAGTTGAGCCACCGAATGTCTTGAATATGGGTTTGAAGCAGACAGTAACTGAAAGAACACTGGTTGCCATGGGAACCATGACGCTTCCCTGTTCTCATTCCACTCATCTATGACCTCAGCTGGAATCTGAGTTCATGAGCAATGTCACTGGAGCCAATCGTGTAAGTTCATGATGCCCAAGGCTTTACAAACAATCTGGGGATTGCAATTAATTGACTTCTCCTACTGGATCCTGGAAAGTCCGTGAGCTTCATAAAGTAGCTTACCAATCCCTGCTCCTTCTCCTTTCATTAGAGGACTTTTCCCATATATGGCTCTCATGTCACAGGAGAACTGGTAAATAATTCTTACGATTTTCTGATTGATATTAATTGCAATGAAATAAATGCTCAAGGATATGACTTTAGTCACTTATCTCTGAGTAATAAATCTTCAGAGAAATAATTGAAAACATAAGGAGGAGAATTTAGAAATTGGAGAAGGAATGTTTCCTTTTTGCCACCACGTTTCTATTCTGGGACCCCAGTCCAATGAGCCATCACCACTTGCTTTTTCCTGTTTATATCTCCCTGCAGCATCTCCCTAAATTGCTGAAGCAATTTTACTGAGGGAAACAGGCTTGGAACAGGAGGCACAACTTCCTCTGCCTCACCAACTCCTGAGTTGGTGGGCAAGATCCAGCTCCTGAACTGGCTTGTGCATTGTATACAGCTCTATGCTCTTTAGAATTTTTCAAAGAAAAGGTCAAAAAGAAAAAATAAGAAAAAAATTCTTTATGGTAAGTTGTCAGATAGCTTTCAAAGTAATGGACAGGCATTCGTATGTGAATGATCCCCAATATCTCCATTCATATTCACCAATTTAGCATCTTCTCAATCCCACATATTTCTGCCTCTGCCCCGGTTTTTTTTTTTTCTGCCCCGGTTTCTTGCCTCCTTGGACCCCTTATATATTTCCTGCTCTCAGATCAGTCAGCTCCTTCAATTTTCGAACTTATATAAGAGTGGAACAATCTTTATCTCAGTACACAGGGCTGGGCTTGGGTATTGATATGCAAAATAGTTCATTGTCTGATTGTTTTGGATAGGAGAATTATGAATTCCTGAGTCATTGATTGGTTTCGTCATGTTTGATTCTCTGCATACAATTTCACAAATTTAGACTGGAGGTGATCAATTGTTGTATATCAGAGGGTCCCTTCCAGAGCAGGCCATTTAGAAAATCAGGTAGAGTGTTTGCCTTGCATCCTTGAGGCCCAAGTTCGAGTCCCAATCACTCTGGTACAGTTGAAATAGCAAACAAGTGAAAACAATTTGAGCCACCTAAACTTCCACTGTCTCTTTTCTTTTCTTTTCTCCTCTCATCACAAAAGTAGTCAACACACTAAAACAGCACCATTTTCTCATGAACTCCAAGTCCACCAAATGTTTTCAGCAGATTACTGTGCTCCAAGATATGCGTTCTCAACACTCACCTGCATTTCTACAAAGTACTGGTTCCACAAAGTCCCTCTACACTTCTTAGACAGAGAAAACTGGCCTCTCATGCGTATGCTTATGAGGATAATTCTTCAGCACCTTCTTGAGCTGTACATTGTGCAGAAGATTTCAGGAAATGCAAAATGACAACCGCACTTGTACCTTGCACTACCCAGTCTTCTTCGACCCACTGCCATACTCTCTGGCCATGATGGGGATTCCAGAGCAGAGCACTTTTCACGTATACCACATTGTCTACTGGAAAACCAAGCGGTGAACACAAAAGACAACCATGCTTGTCCCTGGAACTCCTCTCACTCTTGCTTTGCAGATGCTTGCCTGTGATTTCTTGGAGAATAAAGTTAGGATTTGGGGCTGAGTCAATGTTAGCATGTATTGTTAACATTCAGGAGGTTCACAAAGCATTGAATACCTACCCTTTCAACGTCTTTGGAACTCCAGTGTCAAGACGATTGGAGCCCTTCTGTAGACTGTTGTTAATATTGTTGGACGTCCTCAAGATAAGCAGTGCAGGGATTAGTGTTTCATATCCCAGGATCAACTGGTTTAAATTGTAGGTCGTGGGGGAAATTGCTGGGAAATTGGGAATGCCTATGCTCATGGTTCTTGTGCCAAAGATAATAGGAATCAGCATTCACATATTTGGCTGTCCCTTGGGAGCAACAGAAAAGAGACAGGAACTTGCAAGTTCATTGTTGTCCTGAAAAGGGGAATGATGTTCAGTATTCATGGTATCACAGACAATGGGCGGACAATGACTACTTCCTGTGTTTTTACGGTATAATGACCCTGAATATATATCGTGGAGTTTGAGGTTTGACCATGATCCATGGCAAGTTTCATCGGGGGTCTTTTCTGTACTTGTGTTCCAGCATCAACAACCTTCAGCATTACTGGCCCCAGAAATATACTTACTCAAATCTTTTGAATATTCACCTTGGAAGCTTGGAACCATTCAACGTTCAGCACCATCTATGTCCATGCATAGTGATATGCCCTTGAAATTGTGCCCATCTTCCCATGGCAGGACTGATCATTCATCCCCCTGCTTGTGGTTTGCTCCATCCTGGCGCTGGTTAGAGGACTTCTGGTAATATCCCTCAGGAAATTGCGACAGAGAGGTATATATCTCTCAAGAAGACCAACCATTTTGTGAATATAGATAGGCAAATCATCTCTGCATCACGTTTTGACCTGATGTGACCCTGCCAAATGCAATAGGTAAGTTTCAGTGTGGAGACTAGTTGTGAGCCAGCAGCAAAGAAGGAGTGGACAGGAAGTTGGAGTGAGTACAGATCATCTTTCTTTGCATGTCAGGTTTATCCTGTCCTCCATCCAACAGGCAGGGTGAATGACTCACTCTTCTCTTCATGAACCAAGAGAGTAGCCACTCAAATTCACATGGAAAATGGACATCCCAGCTTCCACCTCTCTCCTATCCGTACTTCCTACGATAGTAGGAAAAGCTGGGCAGATGGAAAATCATGTGTCCCATATCAAGGATCTTCTAAAATACGGAGATGCACTGCATGGTCTACTGTGCTGAGCCCTCACCACCCATCTCTCCGTGAGGCTGATGGACCCTAGGCTACTTTCCTGAGTCTGAAGAAAACCCGGGTTTTCCCATTTCTTGAGCAGTGTTGCGGAGGGCAAATCCAGTGCTGCCGGTGCTCAGATTGTTGATATATGGACTCTCAAGCACACTCAGTCCCAGCTTGTTCCACTGTAATTGGTGGGGGCTAATAGCCTGCATCAGGAGCCAGATGAGCTGCCTGCCATCAAAAACGGTGCGACCAACGGAGCACAGCGCCACCTAGTGGGCCTGAGTGCAAGTGCGAGCTCTCAGACTTCAATGGGATCCCTTGTCCTGCCTGGATATGTGGGGATTTATTGCTCATAGCCTATTTCCTCGACTCACAGGCAAAAAGGATTGAAACATTTCTTCAAAAACGCAAGACACTGGCTCCTGCTCCATTCATTATCGTCGTACCCTCACAGCTGAGCCACCGAATGTCTTGAATGTGGGTTTGAAGCAGACAGCAACTGAAAGGTCTCTGGTTGCCATGGGAACCATGACGCTTCCTTGTTCTCATTCCACTCCTCTATGTCCTGAGCTTGAATCTGGGTGCAAGAGCAATGTCACTGGAGCCAATCGTGAAAGTTCATGTTGCCCAAGGCTTTACAAACAATCTGGGGATTGCAATTAATTGACTTCTCCTACTGGATCCTGGAAAGTCCTGTGAGCTTCATAAAGTAGCTTACCAATCCCTGCTCCTTCTCCTTTCATTAGAGGACTTTTCCCATATATGGCTCTCATGTCACAGGAGAACTGGTAAATAATTCTTACGATTTTCTGATTGATATTAATTGCAATGAAATAAATGCTCAAGGATATGACTTTAGTCACTTATCTCTGAGTAATAAATCTTCAGAGAAATAATTGAAAACATAAGGAGGAGAATTTAGAAATTGGAGAAGGAATGTTTCCTTTTTGCCACCACGTTTCTATTCTGGGACCCCAGTCCAATGAGTCATCACCACTTGCTTTTTCCTGTTTATATCTCCCTGCAGAGTCTCCCTAAATTGCTGAAGCAATTTTACTGAGGGAAACAGGCTTGGAACAGGAGGCACAACTTCCTCTGCCTCACCAACTCCTGAGATGGTGGGCAAGATCCAGCTTCTGAACTGGATTGTGCATTGTATACAGCTCTATGCTCTTTAGAATTTTTCAAAGAAAACTTCAAACAGAAAAATAAGAAAAAAATTCTTTCTGGGAAATTATCAGATATCTTTGAAAGTAATGGACAGGCATTCATATGTGAATGATCCCCAATATCTCCATTCATATTCACCAATTTAGCATCTTCTCAATCCCACATTTTCTGCCTCTGTCCCGGTTTCTTGCTTCCTTGGAAGCCTGATATATTTTCCTGCTCTCGGATCAATCAGCTCCTTCAATTTTCGACCTTATATAAGTGTGGAAAAATCTTTTCCTCAGGAAAAAATGCTGGACTTGGGTATTGATATGCAAAATAGTTCATTGCCTGATTGTTTTGGATAGGAGAATTACAAATTCCTGAGACATTGATTGGTTTCTTCATGTTTGATTCTCTGCATACAATTTAACAAATTCAGACTGGAGGTGATCAAGTGTTGTATATCAGAGGGTCCCCTCCAGAGCAGGCAATTTAGATCATCAGGTAGAGTGTTTGCCTTGCATCCTTGAGGCCCGGGTTTGAGTCCCAATCTCTCTGGAAATGTGGAAATAGCAAACAAGTGAAAAAAATTTGAGCCACCTAACCTTCCACTGTCTCTTTTTCTTTTTTTTCTCCTCTCGTCACAAAAGTAGTCAACACTCTAAAACAGCACCAGTTTTTCATGCACCCCTAGTCCTCCAAATGCTTTCAGCAGGCCACTGTGATCCAAGAGAGCCGTGCTCAACACTCACCTGCATTTCTACAGAGTACTTGTTCCACGAAGTCCCTCTACACTCCTTAGGACAGAGAAAACCGGCCTGCTTTGAGTATGCTTATTAGGATAATTCTTCAGCAACTTCTTCAGCTGTGCATTGTGCAGAAGATTTCAGGAAATTCAAAATGACAAACGCACTTGTACCTGGCACTCCTCAGTCTTCTTCGACCCAGTGCCATAATCTCTGGCCGTGACGGTGCTTCCACAGTAGAGCACTTTCCACGTGCACCACATTGTCTACTGGAAAACCAAGAGGTGAACACAAAAGACAATCATGGTTGTCTCTGGAACTCCTGTCACACTGCTTTGCAGATGGTTGCCTGTGATTTCTTGGAGAATAAAGTTAGGATTTGGGGCTGAATCAATGTTAGCATGTATTGATAGCATTCAGGTCGTTCACAGGATATTGAATACCTACTCTCCCAATGTCATTGGAGCTCCAGGATCAAAAGAAATGGAGTCCTGCAGTAGACTCTTGTTAATATTGATGGACGTCCTCAAGACAAGCAGTGCAGGGATTAGTGTTGCATATCCCAGGATCTTCTGGTTTAAATTGTAGGTCCTGGGCGAGGTGCTGTGAGGTTGGGACGGATTGTGCTTATGGTACTTGTGCCAGAAAATATAGGAATCATGATTTGTATATTTGGCTGTCCTTTGGGAGCAACAGAAATGAGACAGGAATTTGCAAGGACATTGTTCTCAAAAAAAGAATGAGGTTCGTAATTCATGGTTGCGTAGAGAGTGAGTGACCAAGAAATACTTCCCGTGTTTGTAGTGTATGATGTGACTGAATATATGTCGTAGAGTTTTGGGTGGACCATGATCGACAGCGAGTTTCATAGGGTCTCTTCTCCGAATTGATTTTCCAGCATCAACACCCCTCAGAGCTTCGGACCTCCCAAATATCCTTTTTCTCTTCTTTCCAATATTCAGCTTAGGAGCTTTGAACAATTCCACTTTCAACAGGGTCTAGGTTCAAAGCAGGTCTTATTCCCTGTGATACTGTGCTCATCATGCCATCACCAGGCTGGTAATTCATCTGCAGTATGTTTTCTGCTCCATCTTGGGGCTGCTTAGAGGAGTCCTGGCAATATTTCACAGGTACTTGAGACTGAGAGGTATTTGTTAGGTCAAGAGGACAAACCATATTGTGAATAAATTTGGCAAGTCATTTCTGCATCTTCTTTAGATTTGATGAGACGCTGGAAAAAACCTAGCATGGTGGTTTCAGGGTGCAGCCCAGTCGTAAGGCAGCAGCCATGGAGGAGTTCTCCCCATTGGAGTGAGCACAGAACAACTCTCCTTGCATGTCAGGTTTGAGCTGTCCTCCTTCCAACAGGCTGAGGGATAGACTCCCTCCTCCCTTCATGAGCCACCAGAGCAACCACTCACCTTCACATGGAGCATGAACATCCCGTGTTCCATCTGTCTCCTTTTCAGACTTTGTAGGATATGAAGAGAAACCCAACAGATGGAATGGGATGTGTCCCAAATTAATGATCACCAAAAACATTGGGTTGCACTGCCTGCTCTACTGAGGTGAGTTTTCACCACCCATTTGTCCATGTGGCTGCTAGGCCTCCAGGCTAGTTTCCTGACTCTGAAGAAAACCCAAGTGGTATGAGTCCTGGAGGAGTGGGGACAGAGAGTAAATCTACAGGTGCCGGTGTTAAGATTGTTGACCCACGTGCTCTCCAGCAGCCCTCAGACCCAGGTTGTTCCACTGGCATTTGTGGGGACTAATAGCATGCATCACGACCCAGAATAGCTACCTGTCAGCAAAAACGGTGTGGCCAAAGGAGCACAGCGCCACCTAGTGTGCATGGGTGGAAGTGCGATCTGTCAGACTTCAATGGGATCCCTTGTCCTGCCTGGATATGGGGCAATTTATTGTTCACAGGACACTATACCGATTAGAGCCTGTTTCCTTGTCGCCCAGGCACCAAGGATAGAGTCATTTCTTCAAACACGAAAGACCCTGGCACCCGATTTTTTTATCTATCCTGTAACGTGCACGGCTGAGCCGCCATATATCTTGAATTTTGGTTTGAATTGGCCAGGACCTGAATGGTCTCTGGTTGCAATGGAAACGTGAGGCTTCGGGTTCAGAGTCCACTCGTTTATGACGTCAGGTGGAATTTGGGGTGCAGGTGCAATGTTACTGGAGCCTCTGTTGAAATTTCATGTTGCCCAAGAATTACACACACCTTGGGGAGTTCAATCAAGTGACTTCCACTTCCACAGCCTTGAAAACCAACGACTTTCACACCCTAGAGGACCAAAGCCTCCTTCTTCCCCTGTGATTAGAGAACTAATACCATGTGTGCTTCTCATGTCAGAGGAGAGCTGGTAACCAATTGTTACATTTTTCTGACTGGAATTGACTGCAATGAAATGAATGAAGGATCAATGATATGACTTTAGCCACTTATCACTCTGTCATATATCTTGAGAGTAGTAACTGAAAAAATAACGAGGAGAACATGGAAATTGGATGAGGAATATTTTCCTTTTGCCACCACGGTTTCGATTCTGAATCCCCAGATCATATGAGCCATCTCCACGTGCCCTTGCCTGTTTATATCTCCCAAATACTTCTGACTAAATACATGAAGCACCTTTACTGATGGAAAAAGGCTTAGAACAGAAGGAAAGATTTCATATGCCTCACCAATTCTGGAGACTGTGGGCAAAATCCAGCACCTGAACTGGCTTGTGCATTATGAACAGCACTCTGCTCTTTTGAAATTTTCAAAGAAAAAGATCAAAAGGAAAAATAAGAAATAGAATACTTTCTAGGAGAGTGTCAGTAGATTTTGCATGTAATGGCTAGGAATTCATGTGTAAATGATCACAATATCTCCATTTGTTCTGAACAATTGAGCATTTCCTGAAACTCACATAGTTCTGCTTCTGCCCCTGTTCCTGTTGTCCTTGGACCCCTGATATATTATTCTACTCACGGATCAAGCAGCTCCTTCCTTTTTCATCCTTAAAGAAGAAAGGAAAATCTTTCTCTCAGCCCACAGGGCTAGGCTTGGGTATGGACATGCAAAAAATTTCCTTGCTGGATTGATGAGAACAGGAGAATTAAGAATTCCATGGACATGGTTTTGATTGGTCATGACTGCCTCTCTGCATACAATTTCACAAATCATGTCTGTAGGTGATCAAGTGTGGTAACTCAGAGAAACCATTCCAGTGCAGGCCATATAGTGCGCCTCCTAGAGTGCCTGCCTCTCATGCTGAAGGCTCAGGTTCGAGTTCCCTGCACTGTGGGATTGTTGAAATAACAAACAAACAAAACCCACCTTCCATCCTCTCTTTTTCTTTTCCTTTCTCCTCTCCACACAGAAGAATCAACACTCTAAAGCAGCACCAATTTCAAAGCAAACCCATTCCACCAACTACTCTCAGCAGTCTACTGGGCTCCAAGAGAGCAGTGCTGTCCAATCACCTGAATTTCTTCATATACTTGTTCCGTGAATTCACACTACTCCCATTAGGACACAGATCATGGGTCTCAAGTGAGTGTGCTTACGAGGATAATTATTCAGCAAATTTTCAGTTGTTCATTATGCATTGGGTATCAGGAAGTCTAAAATGACAACCGCACTTGTACCTGGCACTCTCAAGGATACTTGGTCACACTGCTACACTCTCTGCCAATGAAGGGGACTTCCACACCGGTGCACTTTCCATGTGTACCTCAATGTGTACCGGGATTCCAAGAGGTGACCACAACAGAAACCTCTCTTGTCCCTGGAACTTCTCTCACACATTTGCTTTGTAGGAGCTTGCCTGTGATATCTTAGTGAATTATGTTAGGATTTGGGGCAGAATGAATGTTAGCCTGTATTGATAGCAATCAGGAGGATCACGGGGTGTTTACAATCTACTCACCCAAAATCACTGGAGCTCCAGTGTCAGGAGTAATGGAGCCCTTCTGTAAACTCTTGCTAGTATTGATGGAAATCCTCAAGAGAAACAGTACAGGGATTAGTGTTGCATATCTCAGGATCATCTGGCTTCAATTGTAGGTCCTGGGGGAAAGTGCTATAAAGTTGGGATGGCCTATGCTTATGGTACTTGTGCCAGAAAATATAGGAATCATGATTTGTATATTTGGCTGTCCCTTGGGAGCAACAGAAATGAGACAGAAATTTGCAAGGGCATTGTTGTTCTCAAAAAAAGATTGAGGTTCGTTATTCATGGTTGCATAGAGAATGAGTGGCCAAGAACTACTTCCTGTGTTTGTAGTGTATGACGTGACTGAATATATGTCCTAGAGTTTTGGGTGTACCATTATTGATGGTGAGTTTCATACAGTCTCCCTCCGAATTCATTTTCCAGCATCAACAGCCCTCAGTGGTTCAGGCCTCCCAAATATCCTTATTCTCTTCTTTTGAATATTCAGCTTAGATGATTTGACAAATTCCACTTTCAACACGTTCTAGGTTCAAGGCAGGTCTTATGCCCTGTGATACTGTGCTCATCATGCCAACATCAGGCTGTTAATTCATCCCCCAGCTTGTTTTCTGCTCCATCCTGGGACTGCTTAGAGGAGACCTGGCAATATTTCACAGGCACTTGTGACAGAGAGGTATTTTTTCTGGCAAGAGGACAAACCATTTTCTGAATAAAGATTGGCAAGTCATTTCTGCATCTTGTTTAGATTTGATGTGACCCTGGATAAATCCCAGAAGGCTGGTTTTGGTGTGCAGCCCAGTAGTAAGGCAGCATCCATGGAGGAAGTGTCTCACCGTTGGAGTGAGGACAGAACAACTCTCCTCGCATGTCACGTTTGAGCTGTCCTCCTTCAAACAGGCTGATGGAATGACACGCTCATCTCTTCATCAGCCACCAGAGTAGCCACTCACTTTCACATGGAACATGGACATCCCATGTTCCATCTGTCTCCTTTTCAGACTTCAATGGATAGGAGGAGAAGCCCAACAGTTGGAATGTGATGTGTCCCAAATCAATGATCACCGAAACCATTGGGCTGCACTGCATGCTCTATTGAGGTGAGCTCTCACCACCCATCTCTCCAAGTGACTGCTAGGCCCCCAGGCTAATTTCCAGAATCTGAAGAGAAACCAGGTTGTATAAACCTGGAGGAGTGGGGACAGAGGGCAAATCTACTGTGGCAGTGTTAAGATTGTTGATCCACGTGCCCTCCAGCAGCCATCGGTCCCAGGTTGTTCCACTTAATTTGTGGGAGCTAATAGCATGCATCAGGAGCCAGACGAGCTGCCTGGCAGCAAGATCAGTGGGGCCAAAGGAGCACAGCGCCACCTAGTGGGCCTGGTGGAAGTGCGAGCTGTCAAACTTCAATGGGATCCCTTTTCCTGCCTGTTTACGGGGCAATTTATTGCTCACAGGACGGTATACAGATTAGTGCCTGTTTACTTGTCGCCCAGGCACCAAGGATAGAATCATTTCTTCAAAAATGAAAGACCCAGGCACCTGATTTTTTTTATCTATCCTGTAACATTCATGGCTGAGCCCCCACATATGTTGAATTTTGGTTTGAATCAACCAGGACCTGAATGGTCTCTGGTTGCCATGGGAACCGTGAGGCTTCGGGGTTTCAAAGTTCACTCCTCTATGATATAAGGTGGAATCTGTGGTGCTGGTGCAATGTCACTGCAGTCACTGGTGAAAGTTAATGTTGCCCAAGGCTTTACAACACCTTACGGAGTGCAATGAATTGACTTCCTCTTCTGCAGCCTTGAAAACCCACGACTTTCACAACCTAGATGACCAAAGCGTGCTCCTTCCCGTTTGATTAGCGAACTAATCCCATGTGTGCTTCTCATGTCACAGGAGAGCTGGTAACCAATTGTTACATTTTTCTGACTGGAATTGACTGCAACAAAATGAATGAAGGATCATTGATATGAGTTTAGCCACTTATCACTCTGTCATAAATCTTGAGAGCAGTAAATGAAAAAATAATGAGGAGAAGACAGAAATTCGATGAGGAATATTTTCCTTTTGCCACCACGGTTTCGATTCTGGTACCCCAGATCATTTGAGCCATCTCCACGTGCCTTTGCCTATTTTTATCTCACAAAAACATCTGGCTAACTTGCTAAACCACTTTTACTGAGGGAAAAAGGCTTAGAATAGGAGGAACGACTTCATCTGCCTTACCAATTCTTGAGACTGTGGGCAAAATGCAGCACCTGAACTGGCTTGTGCATTATGCACAGCACTCTGCTCTTTTGAATTTTTCAAAGAAAAGATCAAAAGGAAAAATAATAAATAGAATACTTTCTAGGAAATTGTCAGTTGATCTTGCATGTAATGGCTAGGAATTCATGTGCAGATGATCACAATATCTTCATTTGTTCTCAACAATTGAGCATTTCCTGAAACTCACATAGTCCTTCCTTTGACCCTGTTCCTGTTGTCGTTGGACCCCTGATATATTATTCTATTCACAGATCAGGCAGCTCCTTCCTTTTTCATCTTTAAGGAAGAGGGGAAAAAACTTTCTCTCAGCCCACAGGGTTAGACTTGGGTATGGACATGGAAAAAATTTTCTTGCATGATTGATGTGAACAGGAGAATTAAGAATTCCATGGACATGGTTTTGATTGGTCATGACTGCCTCTCTGCATACAATTTCACAAATTATGTCTGTAGGTGATCAAGTGTGGTAACTCAGAGAAACCAGTCCAGTGCAGGCCTTATAGCATGCCTCCTAGAGTGCCTGCCTCTCATGCTGGAGGCCTGGGTTCGAGTCCCCAGCACTGAGGGATTGCGGAAATAACAAACAAATGAAACCAACCTTTCACCATCTCTTTTTCTTTTCCTTTCTCCTCTCCTCACAGAAGAATCAACAATCTAAAGCAGCACCAATTTCAAAGCAAACCCATTCCACCAACTACTCTCAGCAGGCTACTGGGCTCCAAGAGAGCAGTGCTGTCCAATCACCTGCCTTTCTCCAGAGTACTGGTTCTGTGAAGTCACACTACTCCCCTTAGGACACAGATCATGGGTCTCACATGAGTATGCTTACGAGGATAATTATTCAGCAAATTTTCCGTTGCTCATTTTGCATCGGGTTTCAGGAAATTTAAAATGACAACGGCACTTGTTCTTGGCACTCTACATGGTACTTGGTCACACTGCTACACTCTCTGCCAATGAAGGGGCTTCCACACCAGTGCACTTTCCACGTGTACCTCAATGTCTACCGGGAATCCAAGAGGTGACCACAACAGACAGCTTCTCTTGACCCTGGAACTTTTCTCACACATTTGCTTTGTAGGAGCTTGTCTGTGATTTCTTAATGAATAATGTTAGGATTTGGGGCAGAATGGATGTTTTCCTGTATTGTTAGTAATCAGGAGGAAAACGGGGTGTTTACAATCTACTCACCCAATATCACTGGAGCTCCAGTGTCAAGAATAATGGAGCCCTTTTGTAGACTCTTGCTAGTATTGATGGAAATCCTCAAGAGAAACAGTACAGGGATTAGTGTTGCATATCCCAGGATTATCTGGCTTCAATTTTAAGTCCTGGAGGAAGGTGCTGTGAAGTTGGGACGGCCTATGCTTATGGTACTTGTGCCAGAAAATAAAGGAATCATGATTTGTATATTTGGCTGCCCCTTGGGAGCAACAGAAATGAGACAGGAATTTACAAAAGCATTGTTGTTCTCAAAAAAGAAATGAGGGTCGTTATTCATGGTTGCATAGAGATTGAGTGACCAAGAACTACTTCTTGTGTTTGTAGTGTATGATGTGACTGAATATATGTTGTAGAGTTTTGGGTGCACCCAGATCGAGAGCGAGTTTCATAGGATCTCTTCTATGAATTGGTTTTCCAGCAAGAACACCCCACAGTGCTTCCAGCCTCCCAAATATCCTTATTCTCTTCTTTTGAATATTCAGCTTAGGACTTTGAACAATTCCACTTTTAACAGTGTCTAGGTTCAAAGCTGGTCTTATGCACTGTGATACTGTGCTCATCCTGCCATCACCAGGCTGGTAATTCATTCCACAGCTTGTTTTCTGCTCCATCCTGGGGCTGCTTAGAGGAGTCCTGGCAATATTTCACAGGCACTTGGGACAGAGTGGTATTTGTTTGGTCAAGAGGAAAAACCATATTGTGCATAAATTTGGCAAGTCATTTCGGCATCTTGTTTAGATTTGATGTGACCTTGGAAAAACCCCAGCAGGCTGGTTTCGGGGTGCAGCCCAGTAGTAAGGCAGCAGCCATAAAGGAGATTTCTCGCCATTGGAGTGAGCACAGAACAACTCTCCTTGCGTGTGAGTTTTCAGTTGTCCTCCTTCCAACAGGCTGAGGGATTGACTCCCTCCTCCCTTCATGAGCCACCAGAGCATCCACTCACCTTCACATGGAACATGAACATCCCGTGTTCCATCTGTCTCCTTTTCAGGCTTCGTAGGATATGAGGATATACCCAGCAAATGGAAGGCGATGTGTCCCAAATCAATGATCACCCAAATCATTGGGCTGCACTGCATGCTCTACTGAGGTGAGCTCTCACCACCCATCTGTCCATGTGGCCGCTAGGGCCCCAGGGTAGTTTCCTGACTCTGAAGAGAACCCAGGTGGTATGAGTCCTGGAGTAGTGGGACAGAGAGCAAATCTACTGGTGCCAGTGATAAGATTGTTGACACAGGTGCCCTCCAGCAGCCCTCGGTTCCAGGTTGTTCCTCTAGAATTTGTGGGGGCTAATAGCCTGCATCATGAACCAGACGACCTGCCTGTCAGCAAGATCTGTGGGGCCAAAGGAGCACAGCGCCACCTAGTGGGCCTGGGTGGAAGTGCGAGGTGTCAGACTTCAATGGGATCCCTTGTCCTGCCTGGATATGGGGCAATTTATTGCTCACGGGATGCCATACAGCTTAGAGCCTGTTTCTTTGTTACCAGGGCACGAAGGATAGAATCATTTCTTCAAGAATGAAACTCCCTGGCACCCGCTCTTTTCATCTATCCTGCAACGTGCACAGCTGAGCCGCCACATATCTTGAATGTTGGTTTGAATCAGCCAGGACCTGAATGGTCTCTGGCTTCCATGGGAACCGTGAGGCTTCGGGCTCGGAGTCCACTGCTCTCTGACGTCAGGTGGAATCTGGGGTGAAGGTGCAATGGCACTGGATCCACTGGGGAAAGTTCATGTTGCCCAAGGCTTACAAACATCTTGGGGATTGCAATGAAATGACTACCCCTTCCGCAGCCTTGAATATCCACGACTTTCACAACCTAGATGATCAAAGCCTGCTCATTCCCCTTTGATTAGGGAACAAATCCCATGTGTGCTTCTCATGTCACAGGAGAGCTGGTAACCAATTGTTACATATTTCTGACTGGCATTGACTGCAACAAAATGAATGAAGGATCAATGATATGACTTTAGCCACTTATCACTCTGTCATAAATCTTGAGAGTAGTAACTGAAAAAATAGCGAGGAGAAGATAGAAATTGGATGAGGAATGTGTTCCTTTTGCCACCACGTTTCGATCCTGGGACCCCAGATCATATGAGCCACCACCACATGCTTTGGCTGTTTATATCTCCCCAAAACGTCTGGCTAAATTGCTGAAGCATTTTTACTGAGGGCTCAGGACAGGAGGAATGACTTCATCTGCCTCACCAATTCTTGAGACTGTGGGAAAAATCCAGCACCTGAAATGGCTTGTGCATTATGCACAGCACTCTGCTCTTTTGAATTTTTCAGAGAAGAGATCAAAATGAAAAATAATAATTAGAATACTTTCTAGGAAAGAGTCAGTTGATTTTGCATGTAATGGCTAGGCATTCATGTGTAAATGATCCCAATATCTTGATTTGTACTCAACAATTGAGCACTTCCTCAAACCCACATAGTTTTTCCTCTGCTTCTGTTCCTGGCATCATTGGATCCCTGATATATTATTCTACTCAAGGATCAAGCAGCTCCTTCCTTTTTCATCCTTAATGAAGAGGGGAAAATTCTTTCTCTCACCCAACAGGACTAGACTTGGCTATGGACATGCAAAAAATTTCCTTGCTGGATTGATGTGAACAGGAGAATTAAGAATTCCATGGACATGGTTTGGATTGGTCATGATTGCCTCTCAGCATACAATTTCACAAAGGATGTCTGTAGGTGATCAAGTGTGGTAACTCAGAGAAACCATTCCTGTGCAGGCCATATAGTGCACCTGGTAGAGTGCCTGCTTCTCATGCTGGAGGCCCAGGTTCGAGACTCCAGCACTGTGGGATTGTGGAAATAACAAACAAATGAAACCAACCTTCCACAGTCTCTTTTACTTTTCTTTTCTCCTCTCCTCACAGAAGAATCAACACTCTAAAGCGGCACCAATTTCAAAGCAAACCAAGTCCAACAACTACTTTCAGCTGGCCCCTGGACTACAAGAGAGCAGTGCTGCCCAATCACCTGCATATCTTCAGAGTAGTTGTTCCGTGAAGTCACACAATTCCCCTTTGGAACCAGATCACGGGTCTCACATGAGTATGCTTATGAGGATAATTCTTCAGCACTTCCTTCAGTTGCTCATTGTTCATCGGGTTTCAGGAAATTTAAAATGACAACCGCACTTGTACCTGGCACTCTCCAGGATACTTGGTCACACTTTTATAGTCTCTGACAATGAAGGGACTTCCACACCGGTGCACTTTCCATGTGTACCTCAATGTCTACCAGGAATCCAAGAGGTGACCAAAACAGACAGCCGCTCTTGACCCTGGAACTTCTCTCACACATTTGCTTTGTAGAAGCTTGCCTGTGATTTCTTAGTGAATAAAATTAGGATTTGGGGCAGAATGGATGTTAGCCTGTATTGAGAGCAATCAGGAGGATCATGTGGAATTTACAACTTACTCACCCAATATCACTGCAGCTCCAGTGTCAAGAGTAATGCAGCCCTTTTGTAGACTCTTTCTAGTATTGATGGAAATCCTCAAGAGTACCTGTGCAGGGATTAGTTTTGCATATCCCAGGATAATAAACTGGTTTAAATTGTAATTCCTGGGGGAGGTGCTGTGAAGTTTGGACAGCCTAATCTTATGGTACTTGTGCCAGAAAATATAGGAATCATAATTTGTATATTTGGCTGTTACTTGGGAGCAACAGAAAAGAGACAGGAATTGGTGAGAGCATTGTTCTCAAAAAAGAAATGAGTTTTGGTATTCATGGTTGCATAGAGAATGAGCGGCCAATAACTACTTCCTGAATTTGTAGTGCATTATGTGACTGATTATATGTTGTAGAGTTTTGGGTGTACCATGATCGATGGCGAGTTCCATAGGGTCTCTTCTCCGAATTGGTTTTCCAGCATCAACACTCCTCAGTGCTTCAGGCCTCCCAAATATCCTTGTTCTCTTCTTTTGAATATTCAGCTTAGAAGCTTTGAACAATTCCACTTTCAACATGTCTAGGTTCAAAGCAGGTCTTATGCCCTCTGATACTGTGCTCATCATGCCATAACCAAGCTGTTAATTCATCCCCCAGCTTGCTGTATGCTCCATCCTGGGGCTGCTTAGAGGAGTCCTGGCAGTATTTCACAGGCACTTGTGACAGAGAGGTATTTCATCTGTCAAGAAGCCAAATCTTTTTGTGAATACAGGTTGGCAAGACATTTCTGCATCTGTTTAGATTTGATGTGACCGTGGAAAAATGCCTGCAGACTGGTTTCAGGGTGTAGCCCAATCGTAAGGCAGAAGCCATGGAGGAGGTGTCTCGCCGTTGGAGTGAGCACAGAACAACTCTCCTTGCATGTCAGGTTTGAGCTGTCCTCTCTCCAACAGGCTGAGGGATTGACTCCCTACTCCCTTCATGAGCCATCAGAGTAGCCACTCACCTTCACATGGAACATGGACTTCCCGTGTTCCATCTGGCTCTTTTTCAGACTTTGTAGGATAGGAGGAGAAACCAGACAGATGGAATGCAATGTGTCCAAAATCAATGATCACCCAAACCATTGGGCTGCACTGCATGCTCTACTGAGGTGAGCTCTCACCCCCCATCTCTCCATGTGGCTGCTAGTCCCACAGACTAGTTTCCTGACTCTGAAGAGATTCCAGATGGTACCAGTCCTGGACGAGTGGGGACGGAGGGCAAATCCATTGGTGCCAGTGTTTACATTGTTGTCCCATGTTCTCTCCAGGAGCCTTTGGTCCCAGGTTGTTCCACTGGAATTTGTGGGGTAATAGCCTGCATCAGGAGCAAGACGAGGATTCTGTCAGCAAGATTGGTGGGTCCAAAGGAGCACAGGGCCACCTAGTGGACCTGGGAGGAAGGGCGAGCTGTCAGACTTCAATGGGATCCCTTGTCCTGCCTGGATATGGGGCAATTTATTGCTCATGGGACGCTATACAGATTACAGCCTGTTTCCTTGTTGCCTGGGCAGTAAGGATAGAATCATTTCTTCAAAAATGAAAGACCCTGGCACCCGCTCTTTTCATCTATCCTGCAACGTGCACAGCTGAGCCACCACATATCTTGAATGTTGGTTTGAACCGGCCGGGAACTGAATGATCTCTGGTTGACATGGGAACCGTGAAGCTTCCGGGTACTTAGTCCGCTCCTCTATGACATCAGGTGGAATCTGGGGTGCAGGTGCAATGTCACTGGATTCACAGGCGAAAGTTCATGTTGACCAAGGCTTTACAAACACCTTGGGGATTGTAATCTAGTGACTTCTCCTTTTGCAGCCTTGAAAACCCACGACTTTCACAACCTACATGACCAAAGTCTGCTCATTCCCCTTTGATTAGAGGACTAATGCCATGTGTGCTTCTCATGTCACAGGAGAGCTGGTAACCAATTGTTACATATTTCTAACTGGCATTTACTGAAATGAAATGAATGAAGGATCAATGATATGACTTTAGCCACTTATCACTCTGTCATAAATCTTGAGAGTAGTAACTGAAAAAATAACGAGGAGAAGATAGAAATTGGATGAGGAATGTGTTCCTTTTGCCACCACGTTTCAATCCTGAGACCCCAGATCATATGAGCCATCACCACGTGCCTTTGCCTGTTTATATCTCCCCAAAACGTCTGGCTAAATTGCTGAAGCTCTTTCACTGAGGTAAAAAGGCTCAGGACAGGAGGCATGACTTCATCTGCCTCACCAATTCTGGAGACTGTGGGCAAAATCCAGCACCTGAACTGACTTGTGCATTATGCACAGCACTCTGCTCTTTTGAATTTTTCAGAGTAGAGATCAAAATGAAAAATAATAATTAGAATACTTTCTAGGAAAGAGTCAGTTGATTTTGCATGTAATGGCTAGGCATTCATGTGTAAATGATCCCAATATCTCGATTTGTACTCAACAATTGAGCATTTCCTCAAACCCACATAGTTCTGCCTCTGCTCCTGTTCCTGGCGTCCTTGGATCCCTGATATATTATTCTACTCACGGATCAAGCAGCTCCTTCCTTTTTCATCCATAATGAAGAGGGGAAAATACTTTCTCTCACCCCACAGGACTAGACTTGGCTATGGACATGCAAAAAATTTCCTTGCTGGATTGATGTGAACAGGAGAATTAAGAATTCCATGGACATGGTTTGGATTGGTCATGATTGCCTCTCAGCATACAATTTCACAAAGGATGTCTGTAGATGATCAAGTGTGGTAACTCAGAGAAATCATTCCTGTGCAGGCCATATAACGCGCCTAGTAGAGTGCCTGCCTCTCATGCTGGAGGACCAAGTTCGAGTCCCCAGCACTGTGGGATTGTGGAAATAACAAACAAACAAACAAAAAAAAACACCAACCTGCCACCTTCTCTTTTTCTTTTCTTTCTCCTCTCATCACAGAAGAATCAACACTCTAAAGCAGCACCAATTTCAAAGCAAAGCAAGTTCAACAACTACTTTCAGCAGCCTAATGGGCTCCAAGAGAGCAGTGCTTCCCAATCACCTGCATATCTTCAGAGTACTTGTTCCGTGAAGTCACACTATTCCCCTTAGGACCCAGATCACGGGTCTCACATGAGTATGCTTATGAGGATAATTCTTCAGCACTTTCTTCAGTTGCTCATTGTGCATCGGGTTTCAAGAAATTTAAAATGACAATCGCACTTGTACCTGGCACTCTCCAGGATACTTGGTCACACTGCTGTACTCTCTGCCAAGGAAGGGACTTCCACACTGGTGCACTTTCCACGTGTACCTCATTGTCTACCAGGAATCCAAGAGGTGACCACAACAGACAGCCGCTTTTGACCCTGGAACTTCTCTCACACATTTCCTTTTAGAAGCTTGCCTGTGATTTCTTAGTGAATAAAATTAGGATTTGGGGCAGAATGAATGTTAGCCTGTATTGATTGCAATCAGGAGGATCATGGGGCACTTACAACCTACTCACCCATTATCACTGCAGCTCCAGTGTCAAGAGTAATGCAGCCCTTTTGTAGACTCTTGGTAGTATTGATGGAAATCCTCAAAAGGTGCAGTGCAGGGATTAGTGTTGCATATCCCAGGATGATCTGGAGTAAATTGTAGGTCCTGGGGGAAGGTGATGTGAAGTTGGGACGGCCTATTCTTATGGTAAATGTGCCAGAAAATATAGGAATCATGATTTGTATATTTGGTTGTCTTTGGGAGCAACAAAAAAGAGACAGTAATTTGCAAAGGCATTGTTCTCAAAAAGAGAATGAGGTTCGGTATTCATGGTTGCATAGAGAATGAGCGGCCCATAACTACTTCCTGAATTTGTAGTGTATTATGTGGCTGAATATATGTTGTAGAGTTTTGGGTGTACCATGAACAATGGCGAGATTCATTGGGTCTCTTCTCCGAATTGGTGTTCCAGCATCAACACACCTCAGCGCTTCAGGCCTCCAAAATACCCTTGTTCTCTTCTTTTGAATATTCACCTTAGAATCTTTGAATAATTCCACTTTCAACACGTCTAGTTTCAAAGCAGGTCTTATGCCCTCTGATACTGTGCTCATCATGACATCACCAAGCTGTTAATTCATCCCCCACCTTGTTGTCTGCTCCATCCTGGGGCTGCTTAGAGGAGTCCTGGCAATATTTCACAGACACTTGTGACAGAGAGGTATTTGATTTGTCAAGAAGCCAAACCATTTTGTGAATAAATATTGGCAAGTCATTTCTGCATCTTGTTTAGATTTGATGTGACCCTGGAAAAATCCATCAGGCTGTTTTCAGGGTGCAGCCCAATCATAAGGCAGCAGCCATGGAGGAGGTGTCTGGCCATTGGGGTGAGCACAGAACAACTCTTCTTGCATATCAGGTTTGAGCTGTCCTCCCTCAAACCGGCTGAGGGATTGACTCCCTACTCCCTTCATGAGCCACCAGAGTAGCCACTCACCTTCACATGGAATATGGACATCCCGTGTTCCATCTGTCTCTTTTTCAGACTTCGTAGGATAGGAGGAGAAACCAGACAGATGGAATGTGATGTGTCCCAAATCAATGATCACCCAAACCTTTGGACTGCACTGCATGCTCTACTGAGGTGAGCTCTCACCCCCCATCTCTCCATGTGGCTGCTAGTCCCACAGGCTCATTACCTGACTCTGAAGGGAACCCAGATGGTACCAGTCCTGGAGGAGTGGGACGGAGGGCAAATCCTCTGGTGACAGTGTTAAGATTGTTGACACACGTGCCCTCCAGCAGCCCTCAGTCCCAGGTTGTTCCACTAGAATTTGCGGGGGCTAATAGCTTGCATCAGGTACCAGACGAGCTGCCTGTCAACCAGATCTGTGGGGCTAAAGGAGCACAGCGCCACCTAGTGGACCTGGGTGTAAGTGCGAGCTGTCAGACTTCAATGGGTTCCCATGATCTGCCTGTATATGGGGCAATTTATTGCTCACGGGATGCTATACAGCTTAGAGCCTGTTTCCTTGTCACCCGGACACCAAGGATAGAATCATTTCTTCAAAAATGAAAGTCCCTGGCACCCGCTCTTTTCATCTATCCTGTAACTTGAACAGCTGAGCCGCCACATATCTTGAATGTTGGCTTGAACCATCCGGGACCTGAATGTTCTCTGGTTGCCATGGGAACCGTGAGGCTTCCGGGTAATGAATCCGCTACTCTATGACGTCAGGTGGAATCTGGGGTGCAGGTGCAATGTCACTGGAGTCACAGGTGAAAATTCCTGTTGCCCAAGTCTTTACAAACACCTTGGGGAGTGCAATCTAGTGACTTCTTCGTTCACAGCCTCGAAATCCCACGACTTTGATAACTTACATGACCAAAGTCTGCTCATTCCCCTTTGATTAGAGGACTAATCCCATGTGTGCTTCTCATGTCACAGGAGAGCTGGTAACCAATTGTGATATTTTTCTGTCTGGCATTGACTGCAGTGAAATTAATGAAGGATCAATGATATTACTTTAGCCACTTATCACTCTGTCATAAATCTTGAGAGCAGTAACTGAAAAAATAACAAAGAGAAGATAATAATTGGATGAAGAATGTCTTCCTTTAACCACCACGTTTCGATCCTGGGACCCCAGATCATATGAGCCATCACCACGTGCCTTAGCCTCTTCATATCTCCCCAAATCGTCTGGCTAAATAGCTGAAGTACTTTTACTGAGGGAAGATGTCTCAGAACAGGAGGCAGGACTTCATCTGCCTCACCAATTCTTGAGACTGTGGGCAAAATCCAGCACCTGAACTGGCTTGTGCATTAGGCACAGCACTCCGCTCTTTTGAATTTTTCCAAGAAAAGATCAAAAGGAGAAATAAGAATTAGAATATTTTCTAGGAAAGTGTCAGTTGATTTTGCATGTAATGTCTAGGCATTCATGTGTAAATGATCCCAATATCTCGATTTGTACTCAACAATTGAGCATTTCCTCAAACCCACATAGTCCTGCATCTTCCCCTTTTTCCTGGCATCCTTGGATCCCTGATATAATATTCTACTCACGAATCAAGCAGCTCCTTCCTTTTTCATCCATAATGAAGAGGGGAAAATTCTTTCTCTCAGCCAACAGAACTAGACTTGGCTATGGACATGCAAAAAATTTCCTTGCTGGATTGTTGTGAACAGGAGAATTAAGAATTCCATGGACATGGTTTGGATTGGTCATGATTGCCTCTCAGCATACAATTTCACAAAGGATGTCTGTAGGTGATCAAGTGTGGTAACTCAGAGAAAACATTCCTGTGCAGGCCATTTAGCGCACCTAGTAGAGTGCCTGCTTCTCATGCTGGAGGCCCAGGTTCGAGTCCCCAGCTCTGTGGAATTGTGGAAATAACAAACAAACGAAACCAACCTTCCACCATCTCTTTTTCTTTTCTTTTCTCCTCTCCTCACAGAAGAATCAACACTCTAAAGCAGCACCAATTTCAAAACAAACCAAGTCCCACAACTACTTTCATCAGGCTCCTGGGCTACAAGAGAGCAGTGCTGCCCAATCACCTGCATATCTTCAGAGTACTTGTTCGGTAAATTCACACTACTCCCCTTAGGACCCAGATCACGGGTCTCGCATGAGTACTCTTTAGATGATAAATTTTCAGCACATTATTCAGTTGCTCATTGTTCATCGGGTTTCAAAAAATTTAAAATGACAACCGCACTTGTACCTGGCACTCCCCAGGATACTTTGTCACACTGCTATACTGTCTGCCAATGAAGGGACTTCCACACCAGTGCACTTTCCACATGTACCTCAATGTCTACCGGGAATCCAAGAGGTGACCACAACAGACAGCCATTATTAACCCTGGAACTTCTCTCACACATTTGCTTTGTAGAGCTTTGCCTGTGAATTCTTATTGAATAAATTTAGGATTAGGTTCAGAATGGATATTAGC
Organism: Sciurus carolinensis; assembly: GCF_902686445.1. Lineage (NCBI taxonomy): Eukaryota > Metazoa > Chordata > Mammalia > Rodentia > Sciuridae > Sciurus > Sciurus carolinensis. The sequence continues at coordinate 1,032,282 of NW_025920103.1, forward strand.
CTGTATTGAGAGCAATCAGGTGGATTATGGGGCATTTACAACCTACTCACCCAATATCACTGCAGCTCCAGTGTCAAGAGTAAGGGAGCCCTTTTGTAGACTCTTGCAAGTATTGATGAAAATCCTCAAGAGGAGCAGTGCAGGGATTTTGTTGCATATGGTAGGATCCTCTGGCTTCAGTTGTAGGTCCTGGGGGAAGGTGCTGTGAAGTTGGGACAGCCTATTCCTATGGTAAATGTGCCAGAAAAGAAAGGAATCATGATCTGTATATTTGGCTGTCACTTGGGAGCAACAGAAATGAGACAGGAATTTGTGAGAGCAGTGTTGTTCTCAAAAAAGGAAAGAGGTTCAGTATTTATGGTTGCATAGAGAATGGGCTGCCAATAACTACTGCCTGTATTTGTAGTGTCTGATGTGACTGAGTATATGTTGTAGTGTTTTGGGTGTACCATGATCGATGGCAAATTACATAGGGTCTCTTCTCCGAATTGGTTTTCCAGCATCAACAGTCCTCAGGGCTTCAGGCCTCCCAAATATCCTTGTTCTGTTCTTTTGAATATTCAGCTTAGAAGCTTTGAACAATTCCACTTTCAACATGTCTAGGTTCAAAGCAGGTCTTATGCCCTGTGATACTGTGCTCATCATGCCATCAACAAGCTGTTAATTCTTCCCGCAGCAGCTTGTCTGCTCCATCCTGGGGCTGCTTAGAGTAGTCCTGGCAATATTTCACAGACACTTGTGACAGAGAGGTTTTTGTTCTGTCAAGAGGAAAAACCATTTTGTGAATAAAGATTGGCAAGTCATTTCTGTATCATTTTAGATTTGATGTGACCCTGGAAAAATCCCAGCAGTCTGGTTTTGGGGTGCAGCCCAGTCGTAAGGCAGCATCTATGTGGAGGAGTTGTCTCGCCATTGGAGTGAGCACAGAACAACTCTCCTCGCATATCAGGTTTGAACTGTCCTCCTTCCAACAGGCTGAGTGATTGACTCCCTCCTCCCTTCATGAGCCACCAGAATAGCCACACACCTTCACATGGAATATGGACATCCCGTGATACATCTGTCTCTTTTTCAGACTTCGTAGGGTAGGAGGAGAAACCAGACAGATGGAATGCAATGTGTCCCAAATCAATGATCACCCAAACCATTGGGCTGCACTGCATGCTCTACTGAGGTGACCTCTCACCCCCCATCTCTCCATGTGGCTGCTAGTCCCACAGGCTAGTTTCTTGACTCTGAAGAGAATCCAGATGGTACCAGTCCTGGACGAGTGGGGACGGAGGGCAAGTCCACTGGTGCCAGTGTTAATATTGTTGATCCACGTGCTCTCCAGCAGCCCTCATTCCCAGGTTGTTCCACTGGAATTTGTGGGGGTAATAGCCTGCATCAGGAACCAGACGAGCTGCCTGTCAGCAAGATCGGTGGGGCCAAAGGAGCACAGCGCCACCTAGTGTACCTGGGTGGAAGGGTGAGCTGTCAGACTTCAATGGGATCCCTTGATCTGCCTGTATATGCGACAATTTATTGCTCACGGAATGCTATACAGCTTACAGCCTGTTTCTTTGTCACCAGGTCACCAAGGATAGAATCATTACTTCAAAAATGAAAGACCCTGGCACCCGCTCTTTTCATCTATCCAGTAATGTTCACGGCTGAGCCGCCACATATCTTGAATGTTGGTTTGAACTGGCCGGGAACTGAATGATCTCTGGTTTCCATGGGAACCGTGACGCTTCCGGGTACTTAGTCCGCTCCTCTATGACATCAGGTGGAATCTGGGGTGTAGGTGCAATGTCACTGAGTCACAGGTGAAAGTTCATTCTAACCATGACTTTAGAAACACGTTGGGGAGTGCAATCTAGTGACTTCTCCTCTTGCAGCCTTGAAAACCCACGACTTTCACAACCTACATGACCAAAGTCTGCTCATTCCCCTTTGATTAGAGGACTAATGCCATGTGTGCTCCTCATGTCACAGGAGAGCTGGTAACCAATTGTTACATTTTTCTGACTGGCATTGACTGAAATGAAATGAATGAAGGATCAATGATATGACTTTAGCCACTTATCACTCTGTCATAAATCTTGAGAGTAGTAACTGAAAAAATAACGAGGAGAAGATAGAAATTGGATGAGGAATGTGTTCCTTTTGCCACCACGTTTCAATCCTGGGACCCCAGATCATATGAGCAATCACCACGTGCCTTTGCCTGTTTATATCTCCCCAAAACGTCTGGCTAAGTTGCTGAAGCTCTTTCACTGAGGTAAAAAGGCTCAGGACAGGAGAGATGACTTCATCTGCCTCACCAATTCTGGAGACTGTGGGCTAAATCCAGCACCTGAACTGGCTTGTGCATTATGCACAGCACTCTGCTCTTTTGAATTTTTCAGAGAAGAAATCAAAAGGAAAAATAAGAATTAGAATACTTTCTAGGAAAGAGTCAGTTGATTTTGCATGTAATGGCTAGGCATTCATGTGTAAATGATCCCAATACCTCGATTTGTACTCAACAGTTGAGCATTTCCTCAAACCCACATAGTCCTGCCTCTGCTCCTTTTCCTGGCATCCTTGGATCCCTGATATATTATTCTACTCAAGGATCAAGCAGCTCCTTCCTTTATCACCCTTAAAGAAGAGTGGAAAATTCTTTCTCTCAGCCCACAGGACTAGGCTTGGCTATGGACATGCAAAAATTTTCCATGCTGGATTGATGTGAACAGGAGAATTAAGAATTCCATGGACATGGTTTGGATTGGTCATGATTGCCTCTCAGCATACAATTTCACAAAGGATGTCTGTAGGTGATCAAGTGTGGTAACTCAGAGAAATCATTCCTGTGCAGGCCACATAGTGCGCCTGGTAGAGAGCCTGCCTCTCATGCTGGAGGCCCAGGTTCGAGACCCCAGCACTGTGGGATTGTGGAAATATCAAAAAAACAATACCAACCTTCCACCGTCTCTTTTTTTTCTCTTTCTCCTCTCCTCATAGAAGAATCAACACTCTAAAGAAGCACCACTTTCAAAGCAACGCAAGTCCAACAACTACTTTCAGCAGCCTAATGGGCTCCAAGAGAGCAGTGCTGCCCAATCACCTACATATATTCAGAGTACTTGTTCCGTGAAGTCACACTATTCCCCTTAGGACCCAGATCAGGGGTCGCATGAGTATGCTTATGAGGATAATTCTTCAGCACTTTCTTCAGTTGCTCATTGTGCATCGGGTTTCAAGAAATTTAAAATGACAATCGCACTTGTACCTGGCACTCTCCAGGATACTTGGTCACAGTGCTATACTCTGCCAATGAAGGGACTTCCACACCGGTGCACTTTCCACATGTACCTCAATGTCTACCAGGAATCCAAGAGGTGACCACTACAGACAGCCGCTTTTGACCCTGAAACTTCTCTCACACATTTGCTTTGTAGAAGCTTTCCTGTGATTTCTTAGTGAAAATAATTAGGATTTGGGGCAGAATGGAATGTTAGCCTGTATTGATTGCAATCAGGAGGATCACGGGGCACTTACAACCTACTCACCCATTATCACTGCAGCTCCAGTGTCAAGAGTAATGCAGCCCTTTTGTAGACTCTTGGTAGTATTGATGGAAATCCTCAAAAGGTGCAGTGCAGGGATTAGTGTTGCATATCCCAGGATAATCTGGAGTAAATTGTAGGTCCTGGGGGAAGGTGATGTGAAGTTGGGACGGCCTATTCTTATGGTAAATGTGCCAGAAATTATAGGAATCATGATTTGTATATTTGGTTGTCTTTGGGAGCAACAAAAAAGAGACAGTAATTTGCGAAGGCATTGTTCTCAAAAAGAGAATGAGGTTCGGTATTCATGGTTGCATAGAGAATGAGCGGCCCATAACTACTTCCTGAATTTGTAGTGTATTATGTGACTGAATATATGTTGTAGAGTTTTGGGTGTACCATGATCGATGGCAAGATTCATAGGGTTTCTTCTCCGAATTGGTGTTCCAGCATCAACACCCCTCAGCACTCGGGCCTCCAAAATATCCTTGTTCTCTTCTTTTGAATATTCAGCTTAGAAGCTTTGAACAATTCCACTTTCAACACGTCTAGTTTCAAAGCAGGTCTTATGCCCTCTGATACTGTGCTCATCATGACATCACCAAGCTGTTAATTCATCCCCCACCTTGTTGTCTGCTCCATCCTTGGGCTGCTTAGAGGAGTCCTGGCAATATTTCACAGACACTTGTGACAGAGAGGTATTTGGTCTGTCAAGAAGCCAAACCATTTTGTGAATAAATATTGGCAAGTCATTTCTGCATCTTGTTTAGATTTGATGTGACCCTGGAAAAATTCATCAGGCTGTTTTCAGGGTGCAGCCCAAACGTAAGGCAGCAGCCATGGAGGAGGTGTCTGGCCATTGGGGTGAGCACAGAACAACTCTTCTTGCATATCAGGTTTGAGCTGTCCTCCCTCCAACAGGCTGAGGGATTGACTCCCTACTCCCTTCATGAGCCACCAGAGTAGCCACTCACCTTCACATGGAATATGGACATCCCGTGTTCCATCTGTCTCTTTTTCAGACTTCGTAGGATAGGAGGAGAAACCAGACAGATGGAATGTGATGTGTCCCAAATCAATGATCACCCAATCCATTGGGGTGCACTGCATGTTCTACTGAGGTGAGCTCTCACCCCCCATCTCTCCATGTGGCTGCTAGTCCCACAGGCTTGTTACCTGACTCTGAAGAGAACCCAGGTGGTACCAGTCCTGGAGGAGTGGGGACGGAGGGCAAGTCAAGTGGTGCCAGTGTTAAGATTGTTGACACACGTGCCATCCAGCAGCCCTCAGTCCCAGCTTGTTCCAGTGGAAATTGCAGGGGCTAATAGCCTGCATCAGGAACCAGACAAGCTGCCTGTAAGCAAGATCGGTGGGGCCAAAGAGCACAGCCCCATTTAGTGGACCTGAGTAAAAGTGTGAGGTGTCAGACTTCAATGGGATCGCTTGTCCTGCCTGTTTATGGGTCAATTTATTGCTCATGGGACGCTATACATCTTAGAGCTTCTGTCCTTGTCACCAGGGCACCAAGGATAGAATTATTTGTTCAAAAATGAAAGTCACTGTCACCCGCTCTTTTCATTTTCCTGTAACGTTCACGGCTGATACGCCACTTATCTTGAATGTTGGTTTGAAGGGAGCGGGACCTGAATGGTCTCTGGTTGCCATGGGAACCATGACGCTTCCGGGTACTGAGTCCACTCCTCTATGACATCAGGTGTAATCTGGGGTGCAGGTGCAATGTCTCTGGAGTCACAGTCGAAAGATCATGCTGCCCAATGCCTTACAAACACCTTGGGGAGTGCAACCTAGTGACTTCTCCTTTCACAGCCTTGAAAACCCACGAATTTCACAACCTAGATTACCAAAGTCTGCTCATTCCCCTTTGATTAGAGGACTAAACCCATGTGTGCTTCTCATTTCACAGGAGAGCTGGTAACCAATTGTTACATTTTTCTGAATGGCATTGACTGCAGCGAAATGAATGAAGGATCAGTGATATGACTTTAGCCACTTATCACTCTGTCATAAATCTTGAGAGTAGTAACAAAATATAACGAGGAGAAGATAGAAATTGGATGAGGAATGTCTTCATTTTGCCACCACGTTTCGATCCTGGGACCCCAGATCACATGAGCCATCACCACGTGCCTTTGCCTGTTTATATTTCCCCAAAACGTCTGGCTAAATAGCTGAAGCACTTTTACTGCGGTAGAAAGACTCAGAACAGGAGGCACAACTTCATCTTCCTCACCAATTCTTGAAACTGTGGGCAAAATCCATCACCTGAACTGGCTTGTGCATTATGCACAGCACTCTGCTCCTTTGAATTTTTCAGAGAAAATATCAAAAGGAAAAATTAGAATTAGAATACTTTCTAGGAAAGTGTCAGTTGATTTTTCATGTAATGGCTAGGCATTCATGTGTAAATGATCCCAATATCTCGATTTGTACTCAATAATTGAGCATTTCCTCAAACCCACATAGTCTTGGCTCTGGCCCTTTTTCTGGCATCCTTGGATTTCTGATATATTATTCTCCTCACGGATCAAGCAGCTCCTTCCTTTATCATCCTTAATGAAGAGGAGAATATTCTTTCTCTCAGGCCACAGGACTAGGCTTGGGTATGGACATGCAAAAAATTACCTTGCTGGATTGATGTGAACAGGAGAGTTAAGAATTTCATGGGCATTGTTTGGATTGGTCATGATTGCCTCTCAGCATGCAATTTCACAAAGGATGTCTGTAGGTGATCAAGTGTGGTGACTCAGAGAAACCATTCCAGTGCAGGCCATATAGCATGCCTAGTAGAGTGCCTGCTTCTCATGCTGGAGGCCCAGGTTCGAGTCACCAGCACTGTGGGATTGTGGAAATAACAAACAAACGAAACCAACCTTCCACCGCCTCTTTTTCCTTTCTTTTCTCCTATCCTCACAGAAGAATCAACACTCTAAAGCAGCACCAATTTCAAAGCAAACCAAGTCCAACAACTACTTTCAGCAAGCTACTGGTCTACAAGAGAGCAGTGCTGCCCAATCACCTGCATTTCTTCAGAGTACTTGTTCGGTAAAGTCACACTACTCCCCTTAGGACCCAGATCACGGGTCTCACATGATTATGCTTAAGAGGATAATTCTTCAGCATATTATTCAGTTGCTCATTGTGCATCGGGTTTCAGGAAATTTAAAATGAAAACCGCACTTGTACCTTGCACTCTCCAGGATACTTGGTCACACTGATATACTGTCTGCCAATGAAGGGACTTCCACACCGGCGCACTTTCCAAGTGTACCTCAATGTCTACCGGGAAACCAAGAGGTGACCACTACAGACAGTGATTCTTGACCCTGGAACTTCTCTCACACACTTGCTTTGTAGTGGTTTGCCTGTGATTTCTTATTGAATAAAATTAGGATTTGGGCAAAATGGATGTTAGCCTGTATTGAGAGCAATAAGGAGGATCACAGGGAATTTACAACCTACTCACCCAATATCACTGCAGCTCCAGTGTCAAGAGTAATGGAGCCCTTTTGTAGACTCTTGCTAGTATTGATGAAAATCCTCAAGAGGAGCAGTGCAGGGATTAGTGTTGCATATCATAGTATACTCTGGCTTAAGTTGTAGGTCCTGGGGGATGGTGCTGTGAAGTTGGGACAGCCTTTTCCTATGGTACTTGTGCCAGGAAATATAGGAATCATGATTTGTATATTTGGCTGTCACTTGGGAGCAACAGAAATGAGACAGGTATTTGCGAGGGCATTGTTGTTCTCAAAAAAGGAATGAGGTTCGGTATTCATGGTTGCATAGAGAATGGGCGGCCAATAACTACTTCCTGTATTTGTAGTGTATGATGTGACTGAATGTATGTCGTAGTGTTTTGGGTGTACCATGATCGATGGCGAGTTTCATTGGGTCTCTTCTCCGAATTGGTGTTCCAGCATCAACACCCCTCAGTGCTTCGGTCCTCCCAAATACACTTGTTCTCTTCTTTTGAATATTCAGCTCAGAAGCTTTGAACAATTCCACTTTCAACATGTCTAGGTTCAAAGCAGGCCTTATGCCCTGTGATACTGTGATCCTCATGCCATCACCAAGTTGTTAATTCACCCCCATCTTGTTGTCTGCTCCATCCTGTGGCTGCTTAGAGGAGACCTGGCAATATTTCACAGGCACTTGATATAGTTTTTTTTCTGTGAAGAAGACAAACCATTTTGTGAATAAAGATTGGCATGTCATTTCTGCATCTTGTTTAGATTTGATGTGACCCTGGTACAGTCCTTGTAGGCTGGTTTCGGGGTGCAGCCCAGTCGTAAGGCAGCAGCCATAGACCAGGTGTCTCACCGTTGGAGTGAGCACAGAACAACTCTCCTCGCATATCAGGTTTGAGCTGCCCTCCCTCCAACAGGCTGAGGGATTGACTCCCTCCTCCCTTCATGAGCCTCCAGAGTAGCCACTCACCTTCATATGGAACATGGACATCCCGTGTTCCATCTGTATCTTTTTCAGACATCGTAGGATAGGAGGAGAAACCAGACAGATGGAATGCGATGTGTCCCAAATCAATGATCACCCAAACCATTGGGCTGCACTGCATGCTCTACTGAGGTGAGCTCTCACCACCCATCTCTCCTTGTGGCTGCTAGGCCCCCAGGCTAATTTCTGGAATCTGAAGAAATCCCAGGTGTTACCAGTCCTTGAGGAGTGGGGACGGAAGGCAAATCCTCTGGTGCCAGTGTTAAGATTGGTGATCCACGTGCCCTCCAGCAGCCCACAGCCAGGTTGCTCCACTGGAATTTGTGGGGGTTAAGAGCCTGCATCAGGAACCAGACTAGCTGTCTGTCAGCAAGATCTGTGGGGCCAAAGGAGCACATCGCCACCTAGTGGACCTCGGTGGAATTGCGAGCTGTCAGACTTCAGTGGGATCCCTTGTCCTGCCTGGATATGGGGATATTTATTGCTTACGGGACTCTATACACCATAGAGCCTGTTTCCTTGTAGCCTGGGAAATAAGGATAGAATCATTTCTTGAAAAATGCAAGACTCTGTCACCGGCTCCCTTCATTTGTCCTCTAACCCATCATCTGAGGCGCCACATGTTTTCACTGTGGGTTTGAATTGGCCAGGAGCTGAATGGTCTCTAGCTTCCATGGGAACTGAAAGCTTCCGTGTTCTCAGTCCACTCCTTTATGACCTCAGGTGGAACCTGGGGCACAGGTGTAATGTCACTGTGACCACTCATCAAAGTTCAAGTTGCGCAATGCTTTACAAACACTCTGGTGTATGCAGAAAAACAATATTTTCTAGGAAAGTGTCAGGTGATTTTGAATGTAATGCCTAGGGATTCAAGTGTGAATGACTCCAATATCTCCATTCTTAGTGTCCCATTGAGCATCTTCTCAATCCCACAGAGTCCTGCCTCTGCCCCTGTTCCTGGCGACCTTGGATCCCTGATATATTTTTCTGTTCACAGGTCAATCAGCTACTTCCATTTTCATCCTCAATGAAGAGGGGAAAAGTCTTTAACTCAGGATGTAGAGCCAGGCTTGTTTTTCACAGGGAAAAAGGATCCTTACTGCTTTGAGCTGAACAGGAGAATTAAGAACTCCATTGACATTTTTTGTCTTGGTCATGAGTGCTTCGCTGCATAAAATTTCACAATTTATGTTCGTAACTGATCAAGTGTTGTAACCCAGGGAAGCCAATCCAGTGCAGACCATAGATCCAATCCGGTACGGTGCCTGCCTCTCATGCTGGAGATGCTGGTTCCAGTACTAAGCACTCTGGTTTTGTGGAAATAAACAAATGAAACCAACCTTCGACCGTCTCTTTTTCTTTCTTTTCTCCTCTGCTCACAAAAGAAACAACACTCCAAACAGCACCAATTTCAATGCAAATCAATTCCAACAACAAGTCTCAGCAGGATGCTGGGCTCCAAGAGAGCAGTGCTGCCCAGTCACCTGCATTTCCTCAGAGTACTTGTCCCATGTATTCCCTCCACTCCCCTTAGGACAGAGGCCACGGGTCTCACATGAGTTTGCTTATGAGGATAATTCTTCAGCACCATCTTCAGCTGCTCATTGTGCATCAGGTTTCAGGAATTCAAAAATGACCACCGCACATGTACCAGGCACTCTCCAGGCTTCTTGGACACACTGCCATACTCTCTTCCAATGAAGGGGACTTGCACAATGGAGCACTTTCCTCCTGTAACTCAATGTCTCCTGGGAAGACAAAATGTGAACACAAAAGAGAGCCGCTCTTGACCCTGGAACTTCTCTCACACACTGGCTTTGTAGAAGCTTGACTGTGATTTCCTATTGAATAAATTTAGGTTGGGGCAGAATGGATATTACCCTGTATTGATACCATTCAGAAGGTTCATGGGGCACTTACAACCTACTCACCCAATATCATTGGTTCTCCAGTGAGGAATGGAGTCCTTTTGTAGACTCTTGTTAATATTGAAGAATGTCCTCAAGAGAAGCAGTGCAAGGATTAGTGTTGCATATCCAAGGATCAACTGGCTTAAATTGTAGATCCTGGTGGAAATTGCTGTGAAGTTGGGAAGGCTTATTCTTATTGTCGATGTACCAGAAAAAATAGGAACCATGGTTCGTGTATTCGGCTGTCCATTAGGACCAACAGAAAAGAGAAAGGAATTTTCAAGGGCATTTTCATTCTCATCAGGGGAATGAGGTTCGTTATTGAAAGTTGCATAGAGAATGAGCAGCCAATAACTACTTCCTGTATTTGTAGTGTTTGATGTGGCTGAATATATGTTGCAGTGTTTGGGTTGACCATGATCAATGGGGAGTTTCCTAGGGTCTCTTCTCTGAAGTTGTTTTCCAGCATCAACATCCATCATTGCTTCTTGCCCTCCAAATATCCTGACTCTCTTCTTTTGAATATTCAGCTTGTAAGCTTTGGCCAATTCCACTGTCTTCTTCGTGTATTTTCAAACTTGCTATTTTGCCATGTGAGACTGTGCATATCATGCCATCACCAGGCTGATCACTCATCCCCAGCTTGTTGTCTGCTCCATACTGGGGTTCCTTAAAGGAATCCTGGCAAAATTTCACAAGCCCGTTTGACAGAGAGGTGTGTACCTGGTGAAGAAGATGGACCATTTTGTGAATAATGTTTGGCATGTTATTTCTGTATTATGTTTAGATTTGATGTCACCTTGGAAAAATCCCAGAAGGGTAGTTTCAGGGTGTAGTGCAGTTGTAAGCAGTAGCCAATGATGAGATGTCTCACCTTTGGAGTGAGCACAGAACCACTTTTCTTGCATGTCAGACTTGAGATTTCCTCCTTCCAACAGACTAAGAGATTAACTCCATCCTCTAATCATGAGTCACTATTGCAGCCACTCACCTTCAAATAGAACATGAACATCCCAATGTCCCATCTGTCTCTTTTCCATACTTTATAGAATAGGAGGAGAAAATAGACAGATGGATTGTGATGTGTCCCAAATCAATTATCACCCAAACAAGAGCGCTGCACTGCATATTCATCTGTGGTGAGCACACACCACCCATCTTTCTGTGTGGCTGCTAAGCCCCTAGGATAATTTTCTGACTCTGAAGGAAACCCGGGCGATTACAGTCCTGGAGGATTGGGAACGGAGAGCAAAACCTCTGGTGTCAGTTTTACGATTGTTGACCAAGGTGCTCTCAAGAAGGCCTCGGTCCCAGCTTCTACCACTAAAATTCCTGGGGTCTAAGAGGCTGCATTAGGTGCCAGATGAGCTGCCTGTCAGCAAGATCGGTCTAGCCAAAGGAGCACAGCGCCACGTAGTGGACGTGGATGGAATTGCGAGCTGTCAGAATTCAATGAGGTCCCTTGTCCTGCCTGGATATGGGGATATTTTTTGCTCACGGGACTATATACACTGTAGAGCCTTTTCCTTTGTAGCCTGGGAAACAAGGATAGAATCATTTCTTCAAAATCTGAAGACTAGGTCAAGGCTCCCTTTATCTGTCCTCTAACCCCTCATCTGAGACGCCACATGTTTTGAATGTTGGTTTGAATTGGCCAGGAGCTGAATGGTCTCTGGTTGCCCTGGAATCCGTGATGATTCAGTGTTCTGAGTCCACTCTTTTATGACCTCAGGGGGAATCTGGGGTGCAGGTGTAATGTCAGTGGAGCCACTCTTCAAAGTTCAAGTTCTGCAATGGTTTACAAACACTCTGGGGTATGCAAAAAAATGACTTCTTTTCCGGATCCTTGAAAACACACGACTTTCACAACCTCGCTGACCAATGCCTGCACCTTCCCCTTTGATTAGAGGAGTACTCCCATGTGTGCCTCCCCTGTCACAGGAGAACTGTTAATCATTTTTTATGTTTTTCTGAGTACAATTGATTGAAACGAAATGAATGAAGTATGAATTATATGACTTTAGCCACTTATCGCTCTGTAATAAATCTTCAGAGTAATAACTGAAACCATAATGGGGAGAAGATAGAATTTGGATGAGGTATGTTTTCTTTTTGGCACCACGTTTGATTCTGGGACACCAGGACATATTAGTCATCACCACATGCATTTGCCTGTATATATCTCCCACCTGGGACTGACTAAACTGCTGAAGCACTTTCACTGAGTGACACAGACTTAGAACAGGAACCACAACTTCATTTGGCTCAGCAATTCTAGAGATTTTGGGAAAAATCCAGCACCTGAACTGGCTTGTGCATTATGTAAATCTCTCTGCTCTTTAGAAAGTTCAAAATGGAAAATAAGAAAATAAATATTTTCTAGGAAAGTGTCAGTTGATTTTGAATGTCATGTCTACGGATTCCTGTGTGAATGATTCCAATATCTCCATTTTTACTGTCCCATTGAGCATCTTCTCAATCCCACATAATCCTGCCTCTGCCACTTGTCCTGGTGACCTTGGATCCCTGATATATTTTTCTGCTAATAGGTCAATCAGCCTCTTCCATTTTCGTCCTCAATGAAGAGGGGAAAATTATTTAACTCAGGATGTAGGGCTAAACTTGTGTTTCACAGGTAAAAAAGATCCTTACTTCTTTGAGCTGAGCAGGAGAATTAAGAACTCCATTGACATTTTTTGTCTTGGTCATGAGTGCTTCGCTGCATAGAATTTCACAATTTATGTTCGAAGGTGATCAAGTTTTGTAACTCAGAGAAGCCAATCCAGTGCAGGCCATAGAGCCCATCCGGTATGGTGCCTGCCTCTCATGCTGGAGATGCGGGTTCCAGTCCTCAGCACTCTGGGTTTGTGGAAATAAACAAATGAAACCAAACTTCTATCATCTCTTATTCTTTCTTTTCTCCTCTGCTCACAAAAGAATCAACACTCGAAACAGCACCAATTTCAATGCAAATCAATTCCAACAACAAGTCTCAGCAGAATGCTGAGCTCCAATAGAGCAGTGCTGCCCAGTCACCTGCATTTCCTCAGAATACTTGTCAAATGAAATCACACCACTCTCCTTAGGACAGAGGTCATGGGTCTCACATGAATTTGCTTCTGAGGATAATTCTTCAGCACATTCTTCAGCTGCTCATTGTGCATCAGGTCTCAGGTAATTCCAAAATTACCACCACTCATATACCAGGCACTCTCCAGGCTTCTTGGACACACTACCATACTCTCTTCCAATGAAGGGGACTTGCACAACGGAGCACTTTCCACGAGAAAATCAATGTCTCCTGGAAAGAAAAATGTGAACAAAAAAGAGAGCCGCTCTTGACCCTGGAACTTCTCTCACATATTTCCTTTGTAGAGGCTTGCCTGTGATTTCTTACTTAATAAATTTAGGATTTGGAGCAGAATGGATATTACCCTGTATTGATACCATTCAGAAGGTTCATGGGGCACTTACAACCTACTCACCATTGGTTCTCCAGTGAGGAATGGAGTCCTTTTGTAGACTCTTGTTAATATTGAAGAATATCCTCAAGAGAAGCAGTGCAAGGATTAGTGTTGCATATCCCAGGATCAACTGGCTTAAATTGTAGGTCGTGGTGGAAATTGCTGTGAAGTTGGGAAGGCTTATTCTTATGGTTGAAGTGCCAGAAAAAATAGGAACTATGGTTCATGTATTCGGCTGTCCCTTGGGGCCAACAGAAAAGAGAAAGGAATATTCAAGGGCATTTTCATTCTCATAAGGGGAATGAGGTTCATTATTAAAGGTTGCATAGAGAATGAGCGGCCAATAACTACTTCCTGTATTTCTAGTGTATGATGTGGCTGAATATAAGATGCAATGTTTTGGTTGACCATGATCCATGGGGAGTTTCCTAGGGTCTCTTCTCTGAGTTGTTTTCCAGCATCAAAATCCTTCAATGCTTCTGGACATCCAAATATCCTGACTCTCTTCTTTTGAATATTCAGCTTTGAAGCTTTGAACAATTCCACTTTCTTCTCGGTGAATTTTGAGACTTGCTATTATGCCCTGTGAGACTGTGCATATCATGCCATCAACAGGTTCTTTATTCATCCCCAGCTTGTTGTCTACTCCATACTGGGGTTTCTTAAAGGAATCCTGGTGAAATTTCACAGGCCCTTTCGACAGAGTGGTGTGTATCTGGTGAAGAAGACAGACCATTGTATGAATAATGTTTGGCATGTCATTTCTATATCATGTTTAGATTTGCTGTCACTTTGGAAAAATCCCAGAAGGGTAATTTCAGGGTGTAGCATAGTTGTAATTCAGCAGCCAATAATGAGCTGTCTCGCCTTTGGAGTGAGCACAGAACCATTCTTCTTGCATGTCAGTTTTGAAATTTCCTCCTTCCAACAGGCTAAGGGAATAACTCATCCTCTCCTCATGATCCACTAGAGCAGCCACTCACATTCACATAGAACATGGACATCCAATGTCCCTTCTGTCTCCTTTCCATACTTCGTAGTATAGGAGGAGATACCAGACAGATGGATTGTGATGTGTCCCAAATCAATTATCAACCAAATCATGGCGCTGCACAGCATACTCTTCTGGGGTGAGCACACACCACCCACATCTACGTGTGGCTGCTAAGCCCCTAGGATACTTTTCTGACTCTGAAGGAAACCCGGGTGGTTCCAGTCCTGGAGGATTGGGAACAGAGAGCAAATCTTCTGGTGCCGGTGTTAAGATTGTTGACCAACGTGCTCTGAAGCAGCCCTCGGTCCCAGCCTCTTCCACTGAAATTCCAGGGGTCTAATAGACTGCATTAGGTGCCAGATGAGCTGCCTGTCAGCAAGATCGATCCGGTCAACGGAGCACAGCGCCACCTAGTGGACGTGGGTGGAATTGCGAGTTGTCAGACTTCAAAGGGATCCCTTGTCCTACCTGGTTATGGGGATATTTATTGCTCACGGAACTCTATACACCGTAGAATCTCTTTCCTTTTGCCGGGAAACAAAGATAGAATTATTTCCTGAAAAACGCAAGACTCTGTCACCGGCTCCCTTCATCTGTCCTCTAACCCCTCATCTGAGACGCCACATGCTTTGAATGTTGCTTTAAAGTGGCGAGGAGCTGAATGGTCTCTGGTTGTCATGGGAACCATGATGCTACCGTGTTCTGAGTCCACAATTTTATGACCTCAGGTGGAATCTGGGGTGCAGGTGTAATGTCACTGGAGCCACTCTTCAAAGTTCAAGTTGCAAAAGTATTTACAAACACTCTGGGGTGTGCAAAAAATTGACTTCTCCTTCTGGATCTTTGAAAACTCTCGACTTTCACAACCTTGCTTACCAATGTCTGCTCCTTCCCCTTTGATTAGAGGAGTACACCCATATGTGCCTCTCCTTTCATAGGAGAACTGTTAACCATTCTTTACATTTTTCTGAGTGGAATTGATTGAAACGAAATGAATGAAGTATGAATTATATGACTTTAGCCACTTATCACTCTGTAAGAAATCTTCAGAGTAATAACTGAAAACATAACGATGAGAAGATAGAATTTGGATGAGGAATGTTTTCTTTTTGGCACCACGCTTCAATTCTGGTACCCCAGAACATATTAGCCATCACCACATGCATTTGCCTGTATATATCTCCCAACTGGGACTGACTTAAATGCTGAAGCACATTCACTGAGGGACACAGGCTTAGAACAGGAACCACAACTTCATTTGGCTCACCAATTCAAGAATTGTGGGAAAAATCCAGGTCCTGAATTGGCTTGTGCATTATGTAAAGTGCTCTGCTCTTTAGAAAATTCAAAAGGGAAAATAAGAAAAAAAATATTTTCTAGGAAAGTGTCAGTTGATTTTGAATTTAATGTCTACGTTTCATGTGTGAATGATTCCAATATCTCCATTTTTAGTGTCCCATTGAGCATCTTCTCAATCCCACATAGTCCTGCCTCTGCCACTGTTCCTGGCGACCTTGGATCCCTGATATATTTTTCTGCTCACAGGTCAATCAGCTACTTCCATTTTCGTCATCAATGAAGAGGGGAAAAATCTTTAACTCAGGATGCAGGGCTAGACTTGTGTTTCACAGGCAAAAAAGATCCTTTCTGCTTTGAGCTGAACAGGAGAATTAAGAACTCCATTGACATTTTTTGTCTTGGTCATGAGTGTTTCGCTGCATAAAATTTCACAATTTATGTTCGTACGTGATCAAGTGTTGTAACTCAGAGAAGCCAATACAGTGCAGGCCATATAGCCCATCCCGTATGGTGCCTGCCTCTCATGCAGGAGATGCAGGTTTGAGTCTTCAGCACTCTGGGTTTGTGGAAATAAACAAATGAAACCAACCTTCCATCGTCTCTTTTTCTTTCTTTTCTCCTCTGCTCACAAAACAATCAACACTCGAAACAGCACCAATTTCAATGCAAATCAATTCCAACCACAAGTCTCAGCAGGATGCTGGGCTCCAAGAGAGCAGTCCTGCCCAGTCATCTGCATTTCTTCAGAGTACTTCTCCCATGAATTCACTCGACTCTCCTTAGGACAGAGGTCACGGATCTCACATGAGTTTGCTTATGAGGATATTTCTTCAGCACATTCTTCAGCTGCTCATTGTGCATCAGGTCTCAGGAAATTCAAAAATGACAACCGCACGTGTACCAGGCAATCCCCAGGCTTCTTGGGCACACTGCCATACTCTCTTCCAATGAAGGCGACTTGCACAAGGGAGCACTTTCCACATGTAACTCAAAGTCTCCAGGAAAAAAAATGTGAACAGAAAAGAGAGTCGCTTTTGACCCTGGATCTTCTCTCACACATTTGCTTTGTAGAGGCTTGCCTGTGATTTCTTAGTTAATAAATTTAGGATTTGGAGCAGAATGGATATTACCCTGTATTGATACCATTCAGAAGGTTCATGTGGCACTTACAACCAACTCACCCATTGGTTCTCCAGTGAGGAATGGAGTCCTTTTGTAGACTCTTGTTAATATTGAAGAATATCCTCAAAGAAGCAGTGCAAGGATTAGTGTTGCATATCCCAGGATCAACTGGCTTAAATTGTAGGTCGTGGTGGAAATTGCTATAAAGTTGGGAAGGCTTATTCTTATGGTTGATGTGCCGGATAAAATAGAAAACATGTTTCTTGTATTCGGCTGTCCCTTGGGGCCAAAAGAAAAGAGAAAGGAATTTTGAAGGGCATTTTCATTCTCATAAGGGAATGAGGTTCGTTATGTAAGGTTGCATAGAGAATGAGCGGCCAAAAACTACTTCACGTATTTGTAGTGTATGATGTGGCTGAATATATGTTGCAGTGTTTTGGGTTGACCATGATCTATGGGGAGTTTCCTAGGGTCTCTTCTCTGAAGTTGTATTCCAGCATCAACATCTTTCAATGCTTCTGGCCATCCAAATATCCTGACTGTATTCTTTTGAATATTCAGCTTGGAAGCTTTGAACACTTCCACTTTCTTCTCGGTCTATTTTGAGACTTGCTATTATGCCCTGTGAGAGTGTGCATATCATGCCATCACCAGCCTCTTTACTCATCCCCAGATTGTTGTCTACTCCATCCTGGGGTTCCTTAAAGGAGTCCTGGCATAAATTCACATATCCTTTTGAAAGAGAGGTATGTATCTGGTGAAGAAGATAGACCATTGTCTGAATAATGTTTGGTATGTCATTCCTGTATCATGTTTAGATTTGATGTCACCTTGGAAAACTCCCAGAAGGGTAATTTCACGGTGTAGCACAGTTGTAAGGCAGCTGCCAATGATGAGCTGTCTCGCCTTTGGAGTGAGCACAGAAACACTCTTCTTGCATGTCAGTTTTGAGCTTTCCTCCTTCCAACAGGCTAAGGGAATAACTCCATCCTCTCTTCATGATCCACTAGAGCAGCCACTCACCATCACATAGAACATGGACATCCCATTTCCCTTCTGTCTCCTTTCCATACTTCGTAGTATAGGAGGAGATACCAGACAGATGGATTGTGATATGTCCCAAATCAATTATCTCCAAAAACATGGCGCTGCACTGCACAATCTTCTGTGGTGAGAACAGACCACCCACATCTCCGTGTGGCTGCTAAGCCCCTAGGATAGTTTTCTGACTCTGAAGGAAACCCGGGTGTTTCCAGTTCTGGAGGATTGGGAACAGAGAGCAAATCTTTTGGTGCCGGTGTTAAGATTGTTGACCAACGTGCTCTGAAGCAGCCCTCTGTCCCAGCATCTTCCACTGAAATTCCAGGGGTCTAATAGGCTGCATTAGGTGCCAGATGAGCTGCCTGTCAGCAAGTTCGGTCCGACCAACGGAGCACAGCGCCACCTGGTGGATCTGGGTGGAATTGCGAGCTGTCAGACTTCAAAGGGATCCCTTGTCCTACATGGATATGGGAATATTTATTCCTCACGTGACTCTATACACCATAGAGTCTGGTTTTTTTTGCCCGGGAAACAAAGATAGAATCATTTCTTGAAAAACGCAAGACTCTGTCACCGGCTCCCTTCATCTGTCCTCTAACCCCTCATCTGAGACGCCACATGGTTTGAATGTTGGTTTGAAGCGGCCAGGAGCTGAATGATCTCTGGTTGCCATGGGAAGCATGATGCTTCCGTGTTCTCAGTCCACTCTTTTATGACCTCAGGTGGAATCTGGGGTGCAGGTGTAATGTCATTGGAGCCACTCTTCAGAGTTCAAGTTGCACAAGGATTTACATATACTCTGGGGTATGCAAAATAAATGACTTCTCCTTCCGGATTCTTGAAAACAAAGGACATTCACAATCTTGCTTACCAATGCCTGCTCCTTCCCCTTTGATTAGAGGAGTACTTCCAAGTGTGCCTCTCCTGTCACAGGAGAACTGGTAACCATTCATTACGATTTTCTGAGTGGAATTGATTGAAATGAAATGAATGAGGTATGAATTATATGACTTTAGTCACTTATCACTCTGTAAGAAATCTTCAGAGTAATAACTGAAAACATAACGATGAGAAGATAGAATTTGGATGAGGAATGTTTTCTTTTTGGCACCACGCTTCAATTCTGGTACCCCAGAACATATTAGCCATCACCACATGCATTTGCCTGTATATATCTCCCAACTGGGACTGACTTAAATGCTGAAGCACATTCACTGAGGGACACAGGCTTAGAACAGGAACCACAACTTCATTTGGCTCACCAATTCAAGAATTGTGGGAAAAATCCAGGTCCTGAACTGGCTTGTGCATTATGTAAAGTGCTCTGCTCTTTAGAAAATTCAAAAGGGAAAATAAGAAAAAAAATATTTTCTAGGAAAGTGTCAGTTGATTTTGAATTTAATGTCTACGGTTTCATGTGTGAATGATTCCAATATCTCCATTTTTAGTGTCCCATTGAGCATCTTCTCAATCCCACATAGTCCTGCCTCTGCCACTGTTCCTGGCGACCTTGGATCCCTGATATATTTTTCTGCTCACAGGTCAATCAACTACTTCCATTTTCGTCATCAATGAAGAGGGGAAAAATCTTTAACTCAGGATGCAGGGCTAGACTTGTGTTTCACAGGCAAAAAAGATCCTTTCTGCTTTGAGCTGAACAGGAGAATTAAGAACTCCATTGACATTTTTTGTCTTGGTCATGAGTGTTTCGCTGCATAAAATTTCACAATTTATGTTCGTAGGTGATCAAGTGCTGTAACTCAGAGAAGCCATACAGTGCATGCCCTATAGCCCATCCGGTAATGTGCCTGCCTCTCATGCAGGAGATGCAGGTTCGAGTCTTCAGCACTCTGGGTTTGTGGAAATAAACAAATGAAACCAACCTTCCATCGTCTCTTTTTCTTTCTTTTCTCCTCTGCTCACAAAAGAATCAACACCCGAATCAGCACAAATTTCAATGCAAATCAATGCCAACAAGTCTCAGTAGGATGCTGCGCTCCAAGTGAGCAGTGCTGTCCAGTCACCTGCATTTCTTCAGAGTGCTTGTCCCATGAATTCACTTGACACTCCTTAGGATAGAGGTCACGGATCTCACATGAGTTTGCTTATGAGGAACATTGTTCAGCACATTCTTCAGCTGCTCATTGTGCATCAGGTCTCAGGAAATTCAAAATTGAGCACTGCACATGTACCAGGCATTCTACAGGCTTCTTGGTAACACTGCCATACTCTCTTCCAATGAAGGGGACTTGCACAATGGAGCACTACCCACTTGTAACTCAATGTCACCTGGAAAGAAAAATGTGAACACAAAAGAGAGCTGCTCTTGAACCTGGAACTTCTGTCACACATTTGCTGTGTAGAGGCTTGCCTGTGACTTCTTAGTTAATAAATTTAGGATTTGGAGCGGAATGGATATTACCTGTATTGATACCATTCAGAAGGTTCATGAGGCACTTAGAACCTACTCACCATTAATATCATTGGTTCTCCAGTGAGGAATGGAGTCCTTTTGTAGACTCTTGTTAATATTGAAGAATATCCTCAAGAGAAGCAGTGCAAGGATTAGTGTTGCATATCCCAGGATCAACTGGCTTGAATTGTAGGTCGTGGTTGAAATTGCTGTGAAGTTGGGAAGGCTTATTGTTATGGTTGATGTGCCAGGAAAAATAGAAACCATGGTTCCTGTATTCGGCTGTCCCTTGGGACCAACAGAAAAGAGACAGGAATTTTCAAGGGCATTTTCATTCTCATCAGGGGAATGAGGTTCGTTATTGAAGGTTACATAGAGAATGAGCGGCCAATAACTACTGCCTGTATTTGTAGAATATGATGTGGCTGAATATATGTTGAAGTGTGTTGGGTTGACCAAGATCGATGGGGAGTTTCCTAGGTGTTCTTCTCTGAAGTTGTTTTCCAGCATCAACATCCTTCAAAGCTTCTGGTCCTCCAAATATCCTGACTGTATTCTTTTGAATATTCTACTGGAAAGCTTTGAACAATTCCACTTTCTTCTCGGTCTATTTTGAGACTTGCTTTATGCCCTGTGAGACTGTGCATATCATGCCATCACCAGGCTCTTTACTTATTCTCAGCTTATTGTCCACTCCATACTGGGGTTTCTTAAAGGAGTCCTGGCATTAATTCACTGGTCCTTTCATACAGAAGGTATGTATGTAGTAAAGAAGACGGACCATTGTGTGAATAATGTTTGGCATGTCATTTCTGTATCATGCTTAGATTTGATGTCACCTTGTAAAAATCCCAGATTGGTAATTTCAGGGTGTAGCATAGTTGTAATGCAGGAGCCAATGAAGAGCTCTCTTGCCTTTGGAGTGAGCACAGAACCACTCTTCTGGCATGTCAGTTTTCGAGATTTCATTCTTCCAACCGGATAATGGAATAACTCCATCCTCTCTTCATGAGCCACTAGAGCAGCCACTCACCTTCACATAGAACATGGCCATCCCATGACCCTTCTGGCTCCTTTCCATACTTCGTAGTATAGGAGGAGAAACCAGACAGATGGATTGTGATGTGTCCCCAATCAATTAGCACCCAAAAGATGGTGCTACACTGAATAATCTTCTGTGGTGAGCACATACCACCCACATCTCCGTGATGCTGATAAGGCCCTAGGATAGTTTTCTGACTCTGAAGGAAACCCGGGTGGTTCCAGTCCTGGAGTAATGGGAACAGAGAGCAAATCCTCTGGTGCCAGTGTTAAGATTGTTGACCAACTTGCTCTCAAGCAGCCCTCGGTCCCAGCTTCTTCCACCGAAATTCATGCGGCCTAATAGGCTGCATTAGGTGCCAGATGAGCTGCCTTTCAGCAGGATCGGTCCGACCAATGGAGCACAGCGCCACCTAGTGGACCTGGGTGGAATTGCGAGCTGTCAGACTTCAAAGGGATCCCTTGTCCTACCTGCATATGGTTAAATTTATTGCTCACGGGACTCTATACACCATAGAGTCTGTTTTCTTTTTCCCGGGAAACAATGATAGAATCATTTCTTGAAAAACACAAGACCCTGTCACTGGCTCCATTCATCTGTCCTCTAACACCTCATCTGAGATGCCACATGTTTTGAATGTTGGTTTGAAGCGGCCAGGAGCTGAATGGTCTCTGGTTGCCATGGGAACCGTGATGCTTCCGTGTTCTCAGTCCACTCTTTTATGACCTCAGGTGGAATCGGAGGTGCAGGTGTAATGTCACTGTAGCCACTCTTTAATGTTCAGGTTTCACAAGGATTTACAAACACCCTGGGGTATGCAAAAAATGACTTCTCCTTTCGGATCCTTGAAAACACAGGATGTTCTTAACCTTGCTTACCAATGCCTCCTCCTTCCCCTTTGATTAGAGGAGTACTCCCATGTGTGCCTCTCCTGTCACAGGAGAATTATTTACCATTCTTTACGTTTTTCTGAGTGGAATTGATTGAAACGAAATGAATGAAGTATGAATTATATGACTTTAGCCACTTATCACTCTGTAAGAAATCTTCAGAGTAATAACTGAAAACATAACTATGAGAAGATAGAATTTGGAGGAGGAATGTTTTCTTTTTGCACCACGTTTTGATTCTGGAAACCCAGAACATATTAGCCATCACCACATGCATTTGCCTGTATATATCTCCCACCTGGGACTGACTAAATTGCTGAAGCACTTTCACTGAGGGACACAGTCCTAGAACAGGAACCACAACTTCATTTGGCTCACCAATTCTAGAGATTTTGGAAAAATCCAGCACCTGAACTGGCTTGTGCATTATGTCAAGCTCTCTGCTCTTTAGAAAATTCAATACAGGAAATAAGAAAAAAAATATTTTCTAGGAAATTGTCAGTTGATTTTGAATGTAATGTCTATGTATTCATGTGTGAATGATTCCAATATCTCCATTTTTAGTGTCCCATTGAGCGTTTTCTCAATCCCACATAGTCCTTCCTCTGCCCCTGTTCCTGGCAATTTTGGATCCCTGATATATTTTTCTGCTCACAGGACAATCAGCTACTTCAATTTTCGTCCTCATTGAAGAGGGGAAAAATGTTGAACTCAGGATGCAGGACTAGGCTTGTGTTTCACAGGCAAAAAATATCCTTACTGCTTTGAGGTGAACAGGAGAATTAATAACTCCATTGACATTTTTTTTCTTGGTCATGAGTGCTTAGCTGCATAAAATTTCACAACTTAAGTTCGTAGTTGATCAAGTGTTGTAACTCAGAGAATCCAATCCAGTGCAGGCCATATACCCATCCGGAAAGGTACCTGCCTCTCATGCTGGAGATGCGGGTTCGAGTCCTCAGCACTCTGGGTTTGTGGAAACAAACAAATGAAACCAACCTTCCATCGTCACTTTTTCTTTCTTTTCTCCTCTGCTCACAAAAGAATCAACACACGAGTCAGCAGAAATTTCAATGCAAATCAATGCCAACAAGTCTCAGTAGGATGCTGCGCTCCAAGTGAGCAGTGCTGTCCAGTCACCTGCATTTCTTCAGAGTGCTTGTCCCATGAATTCACTCGACACTCCTTAGGATAGAGGTCACGGATCTCACATGAGTTTGCTTATGAGGATAATTCTTCAGCACATTTTTCAGCTGCTCATTGTGCATCAGGTCTCAGGAGATTCAAAATTGAGCACTGCACATGTACCAGGCACTCTACAGGCTTCTTGGTAACACTGCCATACTCTCTTCCAATGAAGGGGACTTGCACAACGGAGCACTACCCACGTGTAACTCAATGTCTCCTGGAAAGAAAAATGTGAACAGAAAAGAGAGCCGCTCTTGAACCTGGAACTTCTGTCACACATTTGCTGCGTAGAGGCTTGCCTGTGACTTCTTAGTTAATAAATTTAGGATTTGGAGCAGAATGGATATTACCCTGTATTGATACCATTCAGAAGGTTCATGCAGCACTTACAAACTACTCACCCAATATCATTTTTTCTCCAGTGAGGAATGGAGTCCCTTTGTAGACTCTTGTTAATATTGAAGAATATCCTCAAGAGAAGCAGTGGAAGGAAAATTGTTCCATAACCGAAGATCAACAGCCTTAAATTGGAGGTCGTGGCGGAAAGTGCTGTGATGTTGGAAAGGCTTATACTTATGGTTGATGTGCCAGAAAAAGTAGAAAATATAGTTCTTGTATTCGACTGTCCCTTGGGACCAACAGAAAAGAGAAAGGAATTTTCAAGGGCATTTCATTCTCATCAGGGGAATGAGGTTCGATATTGAAGGTTGCATAGAGAATGAGCGGCCAATAACTACTTCCTGTATCTGTAGGGTATGATGATACTGAATATATGTTGCAGTGTTTTGAGTTGACCATGATCAATGGGGAGTTTCTAGGGTCTCTTCTCTGAAGTTGTTTTCCAGCATCAACATCCTTCAATGCTTCTGGCCCTCTAAATATCCTGACATTATTCTTTTGAATATTCAGCTGGGAAGCTTTGAACAATTCCACTTTCTTCTCGGTCTATTTTGAGACTTGCCTTATGCCCTGTGCGACTGTGCATATCATGCAATCACCAGGCTCTTTACTCATCCTCAGCTTATTGTCCACTCCACACTGGGGTTCCTTAAACGATTCCTGGCATAAATTCACAGTTCCTTAGTACACAGAGGAATGTATGTGGTGAAGAAGACGGACCATTGTGTGAATAATATTTGGCATGACATTTCTGTATCATGTTTAGATTTGATGTCACCTTGGAAAAATCCCAAATTGGTAATTTCAGGGTTTAGCGTAGATGTAAGGAAGCAGCCAATGATGAGATGTCTTGCCTTTGGAATGAGCACAGAACCACTCTTCTTGCATGTCAGTTTTGAGCTTTCCTCCTTCCAACCGGCTAAGGGAATAACTCCATCCTCTCTTCGTGATCCACTAGAGCAGCCACTCAACTTCACATAGAACATGGCCATCCATGTCCCTTCTCTCTCCTTTCCATACTTCTTAGTATAGGAGGAGAAACCAGACAGATGGATTGTGATGTGTCCCAAATCAATTATCACCCAAACCATGGCGCTGCACTGCATACTCTTCTGTTGTGAGCACACACCACCCACATCTCCATGTGGCTGCTAAGACCCTAGGATAGTTTTCTGACTCTGAAGGAAACCCGGTGGTTCCAGTCTTGGAGGACTGGGAACAGAGAGCAAATCCTCTGGTGCCAGTGTTAAGATTGTTGACCAACGTGCTCTCAAGCAGCCCTCGGTCTCAGCCTCTTCCACTGAAATTCCTGTGGTCTAATAGGCTGCATTAGGTGCCAGATGAGCTGCCTGTCAGCAGGATCGGTCCAACCAATGGAGCAAAGAACCACCTAGTGGACCTGGGTGGAATTGCGAGCTGTCAGACTTCAAAGGGATCACTTGTCCTACCTGCATATGGTTAAATTTATTGCTCACGGGACTCTATACACCATAGAGTCTGTTTTCTTTTCCCGGGAAACAAAGATAGAATCATTTCTTGAAAAACCAAGACCCTGTCACCGGCTCCATTCATCTGTCCTCTAACCCTCATCTGAGACGCCACATGTTTTGAATGTTGGTTTGAAGCGGCCAGGAGCTGAATGGTCTCTGGTTGCCATGGGAACCGTGATGCTTCCGTGTTCTCAGTCCACTCTTTTATGACCTCAGGTGGAATCTGGGGTGCAGGTGTAATGTCACTGGAGCCACTCTTTAATGTTCAGGTTTCGCAAGGATTTACAAACACTCTGGGGTATGCAAAAAAATGACTTCTCCTTCCGGATCCTTGAAAACACAGGACTTCTTAACCTTGCTTACCAATGCCTGCTCCTTCCCCTTTGATTAGAGGAGTACTCCCATGTGTGCCTCTCCTGTCACAGGAGAATTGTTAACCATTCTTTACATTTTTCTGAGTGGAATTGATTGAAACGAAATGAATGAAGTATGAATTATATGACTTTAGCCACTTATCACTCTGTAAGAAATCTTCAGAGTAATAACTGAAAACATAACAATGAGAAGATAGAATTTGGAGGAGGAATGTTTTCTTTTTGCACCTACGTTTTGATTCTGGAAACCCAGAACATATTAGCCATCACCACATGCATTTGCCTGTATATATCTCCCACCTGGGACTGACTAAATTGCTGAAGCACTTTCACTGAGGGACACAGCCTTAGAACAGGAACCACAACTCCATTTGGCTCACCAATTCTAGAGATTTTGGGAAAATCCAGCACCTGAACTGGCTTGTGCATTATGTAAAGCTCTCTGCTCTTTAGAAAATTCAAAACGGAAAATAAGAAAAAAAATATTTTCTAGGAAATTGTCAGTTGATTTTGAATGTAATGTCTACGGATTCATGTGTGAATGATGCGAATATCTCCATTTTTTGTGTCCCATTGAGCATCTTCTCAATCCCACATAGTCCTGTCTCTGCCTCTGTTCCTGGTGACCTTGGATCCCTGATATATTTTTCTGCTCACAGGTCAATCAGCTACTTCCATTTTCATCCTCAATGAAGAGGGGAAAAAGTCTTTAACTCAGGACACAGGGTAGGCTTGTGTTTCACTGGCAGAAAGGATCCTTACTGTTTGAGCTGAACAGGAGAATTAAGAACTCCATTGACATTTTTTGCTTTGGTCATGAGTGCTTCACTGCATAAATTTCACAATTTATTTTTGTAGGTGACCAAGTGTTGTAAGTTAGAGCAGCCAATACAGTGCAGGCCATATAACACATCCTTTATGGTGCCTGACTCTCATGCTGGAGATGAGGGTTCGAGTCCTTAGCACTCTGGGTTTGTGGAAATAAACAAATGAAACCAACCTTTCATAGTCTCTTTTCTTTCTTTTCTCCTCTGCTCACAAAAGAATCAACACTCGAAACAGCACTAATTTCAATGCAAATCAATTCCAACAACAAGTCTCAGCAGGATGCTGGGCTCCAAGAGAGCAGTCCTGCCCAGTCACCTGCATTTCTTCAGAGTACTTGTCCCATGAATTCACTCGACTCTCCTGAGGACAGAGGTCATGGATCTCACATGAGTTTGTTTATGAGGATAATTGTTCAGCACATTCTTCAGCTGCTCATTGTGCATCAGGTCTCAGGAAATTCAAAAATGACCACCGCTCATATACCAGACACTCTCCAGTCTTCTTGGTCACACTGCCATACTCTCTTCCAATGAAGGGGACTTGCACAAGGGAGCACTTTCCACGTGTAACTCAATGTCTCCTGGAAAGACAAAATGTGAACACAAAAGAGAGCCACTCTTGACCCTGGAATTCTCTCACACATTTGCTTTGTAGAGGCTTGCCTGTGACTTCTTAGTTAATAAATGTTGGATTTGGAGCAGAAATGGATATTACCTGTATTGATACCATTCAGAAGGTTCATGAGGCACTTAGAACCTACTCACCCAATATCATTGGTTCTCCAGTGAGGAATGGAGTCCCTTTGTAGACTCTTGTTAATATTGAAGAATATCCTCAAGAGAAGCAGTGGAAGGAAATTGTGCCGATATCGAAGATCAACTGCCTTAAATTGTAGGTCGTGGTGGAAATTTCTGTGATGTTGGGAAGGCTTATACTTATGGTTGATGTGCCAGAAAAAGTAGAAAATATGGTTCTTGTATTTGGCTGTTCCTTGGGACCAACAGAAAAGAGAAAGGAATTTTCAAGGGCATTTTCCTTCTCATCAGGGGAATGAGGTTCGTATTGAAGGTTGCATAGAGAATGAGTGGCCAATAACTACTGCCTCTATTTATAGTGTATGATGTGGATGAATATATGTTGAAGTGTGTTCGGTTGACCAAGATCGAATGGGGAGTTTCCTAGGGTTTGTTTCTCTGAATTTGTTTTCCAGCATCAACATCCTCAAAGCTTCTGGTCTCCAAATATCCCTGACAGTATTCTTTTGAATATTCAGCTTTGAAACTTTGAACAATTCCACTTTCTTCTCGGTCTATTTTGAGACTTGCTATTATGCCCTGTGAGACTGTACATATCATGCAATCACCAGTCTCTTTACTCATCTCCAGCTTGTTCTCTACTCCAAAATGAGGATCCTTAAAGGAGTCCTGGCATAAATTCACAGGTCATTTTGACAGAGAGGTATGTATCTGGTGAAGATGATGGACCACTCTCTGAATAATATTTGACATGTCATTTCTGTATCATGTTTAGATTTGATGTCACCTTGGAAATATACCAGATTGGTAATTTCAGGGTGTAGCATAGTTGTAAGGCAGCAGCCAATGATGAGCTGTCTTGCCTTTGGAGTGAACACAGAAACACTCTTCTTGCGTGTCAGTTTTGAGCCTTTCCTCCTTACAACAGTCTAAGGGAATAACTCCATCCTCTCTTCATGAGCCACTATAGCAGCGACTCACCTTCACATAGAACATGGCCATCCAATGTCCCTTCTGTCTCCTTTCCATACTTCTTAGTATAGGTGGAGAAACCAGACAGATGGATTGTGATGTGTCCCAAATCAATAATCACCCAAACCATGGCGCTGCTCTGCATACTCTTCTGTTGTGAGCACACACCACCCACATCTCCATGTGGCTGCAAAGACCCTAGGATAGTTTTCTGACTCTAAAGAAAACCCGGTGTTTCCAGTCTTGGAGGACTGAGGAACATTGAGCAAATCCTCTGGTGCCAGTGTTAAGATTGCTGACCAACGTGCTCTCAAGCAGCCCTGGGTCCCAGCAAATTCCACTGAAATTCATGTGGTCTAATACGCTGCATTAGGTGCCAGATGAGCTGCCTGTCAGCAGGATCGGTCCAACCAATGGAGCACAGTGCCACCTAGTGGACCTCGGTGGAATTGCGAGCTGTCAGACTTCAAAGGGATCCCTTGTCCAACCTGCATATGGGGAATATTTATTCCTCACGGGACTCTATACACCGTAGAGTCTGTTTTTTTTTTTTGCCAGGGAAACAAAGATAGAATCATTTCTTGAAAAACGCAAGACTCTGTCACCGGCTCCCTTCATCTGTCCTCTAACCCCTCATCTGAGACGCCACATGTTTTGAATGTTGGTTTGAAGCGGTCAGGAGCTGAATGGTCTCTGGTTGCCATGGGAACCGTGATGCTTCCTGTGTTCTGACTCCACTCTTTTATGAACTCAGGTAGAATCTGGGGTGCAGGTGTAATGTCATTGAGCCACTCTACAAATTTCAAGTTGCACAAGGATTTACAAACCCTCTGGGGTATGCAAAAAAATGACTTCTCCTTCCGGTTCCTTGAAAACACAAGACGTTCAAAACCTTGGTTACCAATGCTTGCTCCTTCCCCTTTGATTAGAGGAGTACTCCCATGTGTGCCTCTCCTGTCACAGGAGAATTGTTAACCATTCTTTACATTTTTCTGAGTGGAATTGATTGAAAGGAAAGGAATGAAGTATGAATTATATGACTTTAGCCACTTATCACTCTGTAAGAAATCTTCAGAGTAATAACTGAAAACATAATGATGAGAAGATAGAATTTGGAGGAGGAATGTTTTCTTTTTAGCCCCACATTTTGTTGCTGGAACCCCAGAACATATTAGCCATCAGCCCATGCATTTGCTTGTACATATCTCCCACCTGGGACTGACTAAATTGTAAAGAACATTCACTGAGGGACACAGCCTTAGAACAGGAACCACAACTTCATTTGGCTCACCAATTCTAGAGATTTTGGGAAAAATCCAGCACCTGAACTGGCTTGTGCATTATGTAAAGCTCTCTGCTCTTTAAAAAATTCAAAATGGAATATAAGAAAAAAAATATTTTCTAGGAAAGTGTCAGTTGATTCTGAATGTAATGTCTACGTATTCATGTGTGAATGATTCCAATATCTCCATTTTTTGTGTCCCATTGAGCATCTTCTCAATCCCACATAATCCTGCCTCTGCCTCTGTTCCTGGCGACCTTGGATCCCTGATATATTTTTCTGCTCACAGGTCAATCAGCTACTTCCATTTTCATCCTCAATGAAGAGGGGAAAAACTTTTAAACAGGACGCAGGGCTAGGCTTGTGTTTCACTGGTATAAAAGATCCTTACTGTTTGAGCTGAACAGGAGAATTAAGAACTCCATTGACATTTTTTGCTTTGGTCATGAGTGCTTCACTGCATTAAATTTCACAATTTATTTTTGTAGGTGACCAAGTGTTATAACTCAGTGCAGCCAATGCAGTGCAGGCCATATAACACATCCTTTATGGTGCATGACTCTCATGCTGGAGATGAGGGTTGGAGTCCTCAGCACTCTGGGTTTGTGGAAATAAACAAATGAAACCAACCTTTCATAGTCTCTCTGTCTTTCTTTTCTCCTCTGCTCACAAAAGAATCAACACTCGAAACAGCACCAATTTCAATGCAAATCAATTCCAACAACAAGTCTCAGCAGGATGCTGGGCTCCAAGAGAGCAGTCCTGCCAGTCACCTGCATTTCTTCAGAGTACTTGTCCCATGAATTCACTCCAATCTCCTTAGGACAGAGGTCACGGATCTCACATGAGTTTGTTTATGAGGATAATTGTTCAGCACATTCTTCAGCTACTCATTGTGCATCAGGTCTCAGGAAATACAAAAATGACCACCGCACATATACCAGACACACTCCAGGCTTCTTGGTCACACTGCCATATTCTCTTCCAATGAAGGGGACTTGCACAAGGGAGCACTTTCCACGAGTAACTCACTGTCTCCTGGAAAGACAAAATGTGAACACAAAAGAGAGCCACTCTTGACCCTGGAATTCTCTCACACATTTGCTTTGTAGAGGCGTGCCTGTGACTTCTTATTCAATAAATGTTGGATTTGGAGCAGAATGGATATTACCTGTATTGATACCATTCAGAAGATTCATGAGGCACTTAGAACCTACTCACCCAATATCATTGGTTCTCCAGTGAGGAATGGAGTCCTTTTGTAGACTCTTGTTAATATTGAAGAATATCCTCAAGAGAAGCAGTGGAAGGAAAATTGTGCCATATTCGAAGATCAACTGCCTTAAATTGTAGGTCGTGGTGGAAATTTCTGTGATGTTGGGAAGGCTTATACTTATGGTTGATGTGCCAGAAAAAGTAGAAAATATGGTTCTTGTATTCGGCTGTCCCTTGGGACCAACAGAAAAGAGAAAGGAATTTTCAAGGGCATTTTCCTTCTCATCAGGGGAATGAGGTTCGATATTGAAGGTTGCATAGAGAATGAGCGGCCAATAACTACTGCCTGTATTTATAGTGTATGATGTGGCTGAATATATGTTGAAGTGTGTTCGGTTGACCAAGATCGATCGGGAGTTTCCTAGGTTCTTTTCTCTGATTTTTTTTCTAGCATCAACATCCTTCAAAGCTTCTGGTTCTCCAAATATCCTGACAGTATTCTTTTGAATATTCAGCTGGGAAGCTTTGAACAATTCCACATTCTTCTCGGTCTATTTTGAGACTTGCTTTATGACCTGTGAGACTGTGCATATCATGCCATCACCAGGCTCTTTACTCATCCTCAGCTTATTGTCCACTCCATACTGGGTTCCTTAAAGGAGTCCTGGAATAAATTCACAGGTCCTTTATACAGAAGGTATGTATGTGGTGAAGAAGACGGACCATTGTGTGAATAATATTTGGCATGTCATTTCTGTATCATGTTTAGATTTGATGTCACCTTGGAAAAATCCCAAATTGGCAATTTCAGGGTGTAGCGTAGATGTAAGGAAGCAGCCAATGATGAGCTCTCTTGCCTTTGGAATGAGCACAGAACCACTTGTCTTGCATGTCAGTTTTGAGCTTTCCACCTTCCAACCGGCTAAGGGAATAACTCCATCCTCTCTTCATGATCCACTAGAGCAGCCACTCAACTTCACATAGAACATGGCCATCCCATGTCCCTTCTCTCTCCTTTCCATACTTCGTAGTATAGGAGGAGAAACCAGACAGATGGATTGTGATGTGTCCCAAATCAATTATCACCCAAACCATGGCGCTGCACTGCATACTCTTCTGTTGTGAGCACACACCACCCACATCTCCGTGTGGCTGCAAAGACCCTAGGATAGTTTTCTGACTCTGAAGGAAACCCGGTGGTTCCAGTCTTGGAGGACTGGGAACAGAGAGCAAATCCTCTGGTGCCAGTGTTAAGATTGTTGACCAACGTGCTCTCAAGCAGCCCTCGGTCTCAGCCTCTTCCACTGAAATTCCTGTGGTCCAATAGGCTGCATTAGGTGCCAGATGAGCTGCCTGTCAGCAGGATCGGTCCAACCAATGGAGCAAAGCACCACCTAGTGGACCTGGGTGGAATTGCGAGATGTCAGACTTCAAAGGGATCACTTGTCCTACCTGCATATGGTTAAATTTATTGCTCACGGGACTCTATACATCATAGAGTCTGTTTTCTTTTCCCGGGAAACAATGATAGAATCATTTCTTGAAAAACGCAAGACCCTGTCACCGGCTCCATTCATCTGTCCTCTAACCCCTCATCTGAGACGCCACATGTTTTGAATGTTGGTTTGAAGCGGCCAGGAGCTGAATGGTCTCTGGTTGCCATTGGAACCGTGATGCTTCCGTGTTCTCAGTCCACTCTTTTATGACCTCAGGTGGAATCGGAGGTGCAGGTGTAATGTCACTGGAGCCACTCTTTAATGTTCAGGTTTCACAAGGATTTACAAACACTCTGGGGTATGCAAAAAATGACTTCTCCTTCCGGTTCCTTGAAAACACAGGACGATCTTAACCTTGCTTACTACCAATGCCTGCCTCCTTCCCCTTTGATTAGAGGAGTACTCCCATGTGTGCCTCTCCTGTCACAGGATAATTGTTAACCATTCTTTACCTTTTTCTGAGTGGAATTGATTGAAACGAAATGAATGAAGTATGAATTATATGACTTTAGCCACTTATCACACTGTAAGGAATCTTCAGAGTAATAACTGAAAACATAATGATGAGAAGATAGAATTTGGAGGAGGAATGTTTTCTTTTTGCACCACGTTTTGATTCTGGAAACCCAGAACATATTAGCCATCACCACATGCATTTGCCTGTATATATCTCCCACCTGGGACTGACTAAATTGCTGAAGCACTTTCACTGAGGGACACAGCCCTAGAACAGGAACCACAACTCCATTTGGCTCACCAATTCTAGTGATTTTTGGAAAAATCCAGCACCTGAACGGGCTTGTGCATTATGTAAAGCTCTCTGCACTTTAGAAAATTCAAACAGAAAATAAGAAAAAAATATTTTCTAGGAAATTGTCAGTTGATTTTGAATGTTAATGTCTACTGATTCCTGTGTGAATGATGCGAATATCTCCATTT